>NC_134483.1:158136319-158436319 GCF_040206685.1 Ascaphus truei | reverse complement strand
TACTTGGTGTGAAATGTTGCTATTCTTGAACAAGACATTTTGGTATAGCCTTTAGGAAGGTAACTGCTGCACAGAACAGTCTTGGAAATTTCACATTAATCAATCATTCTGTTACAGTTCATCAGTCACTTAATTTGTGGCGAGGTGTACAGCGTATGATCCCCACTTGTCCTCTATTCTCCCCATGTGTAACATGAGCAATCGAGGTGGGTCAGGTGGTTCTTGCCTTCCGTTTCTTTGTTGCTATTTTATTTATTAGTAGTAATGGCTTTCTACTGTAGTACTGTAGTTCATTCAATATTAGATGGTTTCAAAGGAGGTATTACAAACACCAACAAGTTCCCACCAATTTCTGTTCACATTATCATTCCTATCCATGTACAATATCCATCACAATAGCATAATGCATTTGAACCTTTAAAAAAATATTGTCTAGGGTTTTGAATTTGGAAATGTAAAAAAAAAAAAGCCTTTAATAATTGTACTGTACGTGTATAGAAATAAATGGCTTAGCATTAAGCATGTTGTAGACTTGGCTATAGCATAATTTGTGTTTTTGGGTGTAGCATATTAACGTGTTTGGGCTCACCCAAAACTTGCTTTGTAAACAGTGGATTATAGTAACTGTTAATTTGTTTTGATGTGCAAATATAAGCTGATTTTAAATATAAAAAATACTGAGATGGTTATATATTGTTTATATTGAACTAATGATATTGCATATCTGGGATAAGAGAGCTCACACCTGGGAATAATTCTTGTGTGTACTCTACACAGGGTAAATAATGTAGTAAAAAGTAGTGTAACCATACCAGACACACACTGAGACCCGAAGGTCACATTTTCCAAATCTAAGTCGTAATGCAGCAGTTGGCGCTGATCAATATTTTTTTCGCATTTTGAACTTCCTTTCAGAGATCTCTTCTTGCCCTTTCTGGCGCTGTTTTAATTTTTTTAAATCTGATTCTCCATTCAGGAGATATGTGTTGGAAATATTAATTGTCCTGACAATTCTTCCTCCATAACATTGCAAAGATACACCCCTTTCCTCCTGCTAAAACTCAACACAGACCCTCATTCTCTTCCGTCTTGACTATAGTAACCCTCTACTGTCCGGTGCTCCTGCCTCTCACCTTTCTCCCCTTCAATCTGTCCTAAACACTGCGGATGGTATCACTAGGCTCCTAAATCTGTCTTGGCTTCTCTCCTGCTGAAATCTTCTCCTGGCTTCCTATTAAATCCCATATTGTTTATAAAATTCTCCTAGTCCCTTTTATGGTTGTACACTTTTCTGCCCCTCCTTACATCTCAGCGCTAATTTCTCTCTATGTACAGTACCTGCTCACCTCTTGCATTCTACTCAAGGATGGCTTCGGTCTACCATTTTTGTATCTAAAGCCCTCTCCCGCCTAAAACCTTTTTCTCTCCCCCACTCCTCTTGAATATCCTTCGTCTTAATATCCGTCAAGCACCCTCTCTCTCCACCTTTAAAGCCTGTCTTAAAACACATGTTTAATTAAGCATTTGTTAGTTTTATACGTCTCATGCATTTGCCATGACACCCTGCATACACACTTGCCATCAATTCTCCCCCCCTTACCACTTGGAATGTAAACTCTTCAGGGCAGGGAATCCTTTTCCTAATGTTACTTTTATGTCTTAAGTGCTTATTCCCATTATTACTCGTGTATTACTGCTGTAAAGTTCTATGCACGTGGATGGCACTATACAAATAAAGATATACATACAAGTGTATGGGATGTTAAAATGGTGCTCTAGCCAAGGCCCAGTGCAGAGGCCCAGAATTATTATGCCTGCAAAATACTGTATAAGTGCACATAATGCTATAGAGCTAATTAATGTTCTTAAATACATTTTTACGCATGACATGCTCATACTTTTTTTGTTAGAAGATGCCAACGTCTGGCAACCACAGAATGCTTAATACACTTTGCTGAGACACACAAACAGGTGTAGCGCCCTTGTTCTTGCTCACTATATTTTTGATCCAAGTTTCTTGTTTGATGCTTTAATATATTTACTGACTGCATCTACACTATTTTTGCTGTAATTAAAGGAATTGAAAATGCAGATACGCAGTAATACTACATTGATAATGCCTCCAGGGATGGCTGGAGCATCACTCTCAAGTCCTGTCTGTTAAACAATTGAAAACAAGCAATACAGCAACTACAAAGCACAATGGTTATCCAGAGTGCATCTGAAATATGAAATATGGTGGCATATATCCACATGTTTTATACTATGAGATTCACTTCAGTGTCTGTTCAAGGTCAACGGATCATAATTCTATTTGTGCACCACAGAAAGTGTCAGAGTTGACTTAGCACATCTTTAATAATTTTTTTGCTTGCTATTCACCAGCTTCCGAAAGATGACAGAAATGATATACCGCAATGCAACGCTCTTATGCAGGAACACAAAAACCAATATCCTTTCGGGGAAAAGACCTTAAATGTACAATAGCCCTCATTTGCATTCAAGACATAAAATGTTCAGTGTAATACTTATTATATAGCTCTGTATTTAACACGGTAGAATATTAGATTACACATTCAGTTACAGTTGGATAAAATTATTGGTCCAATGTTACAGTTGACACTGGATCTTCAAACGTTCTTTAAACCACAAACGTGTGTGTGTGTGTGTGTGTGTGTGTGTGTGTGTGTGTGTGTGTGTGTGTGTGTGTGTGTGTGTGTGTGTGTGTGTGTGTGTGTGTGTACATTGATACTTACGTGTACAGTAAATGCATGTTTAAATGTATATGTTTGTTTTTCTACTACATATAGGTTGATTATTTAGTATTGATAGTGTGTGTGTGTCTGTCTATATTAGAAAAAATAAATAAAATTGGTAGACATTCATTGAAGGGGTTGTATATTTTGTCATTTTGCCCCATGCTGTAAACAAAGCTAACTTGTGCTCTGCTCGGGAAGAGGTGAAGCTGAAATTAATGGGGTTCACCTCCATAGACGACCTGCTTCAATATAGTATATAAAAATAATAAAACATTGGATAACTGTAAGAGCTGCTCAGGGAGACAGAGGAAGAGACCGCTTCTCTTTCTCTGACTCCTGCGTAATTATTACAGACCCACGGCAAGCCCCATAGGATAAACGCTGCTGTGGTTCCATTCAGAAGCAGGGACCCCTGCTGAGTTGATCCTCCTGGGCAGCTTACTGCTTTCTTGGTAGTGATTAAGCCTCGCTCGGGCGCTGCCACCTCGCACGCCCACGGAAGCAGCAAGTCCTGCTACATCTGTATGAATGATGTAGACTGCATTGTACTGGAAGGCTCTTCCACACCTTCACACTTGCAACAGGGAAGAAATGAAGGAGTTAAAAATTTCGATAAAATTGATATAAACCCCTCCCTCCCCCCCTAGGTTTTATTGTGTACAGTGTAGGTTGTTTTAACTGCAAGCGTAAGTGAAATAAGTTTCTGTAAGTGAAATAAAGGATTTTTTCATTAAAAGAATAATAATGTTTTTTTCACCATCAGACTAGAATGCAGAAGTTCCATCAAGCCCCTACATTTGCAAGTTATTAAAAATAAAACTGGCTGTGTTACAGAGCATGTCAAATAGAAGCAAGAAGCGCTTCTTCCCTGTTCGACGACAGACTCTGGAAGCTGTTCTTTATCGACATTCCTTTAACTGATGTTTTGTAAAAGCGCCATTAGAAAACAATTTTATTCTACTAAAAATAATGACCAGGGCATGATTTATGGATTTCAAATTTTCTTTTCAATACACAGCAAGATGAAGCTCCACTAGGCTTGTTTATTCATGTGTTTATTATTTATTATTATTTTTTTTATCCCCCTTTAGGAATGCTGCCTATGCAATTTGAGAGGAGGTGCACTAAAGCAAACAACTGACCAGAAGTAAGTCACGAAGTGAGGTAACGTAATCAAAGGAATACCCGGCACTCACCTACTGGACTCCAGAGTGCTGGGGGGAACCTGCATTATGTTGCCTGTTTACTACTCTCTAGAGCAGTGTTTTTCCACAGGGGTTCCTAGGAACCCTTGAGTTCTCCGTGCATCCCTAAAGGGTTCCCTGACATTTTCAGGTCATTTGAAAATCGTACCAAATAAAGAAGAATTTACAAGGCATCTAATCTCAGACGCCCCTGTTAGAGGGGGGTTGGGGATCCGTAGAATTTCACATAGGGTTCATTAACCAAAATAAGGTAGGAAAACCACTGCTCAAGAGTGGCTACTTATTTAAAAACAAATGTACAAAATGTAAGCAGCGTTTCCACTATTTTGAGTGCTCGTTTAGGACCTTCACTCTTGTAGATTTCAGTCAACTTACTGTGCGGTCTCATGTTGACCAGTACTGCTTTGCTTTCACTGTATATGTGTCTTTAACTCAGTCCCTACCGAATGTCTAATCATAATTGCTATTAGGTGTCTATAATTCTCTGCACATCCTCATCTCGAGCACCACACAATGTGTGTGCAGTTTAATCAATCATTGCTGAATGTCTCTGCACAGTCCCATCTTAAATACTTCCCAATGTGTCTAGCTCTCTGCAGTCTCACCTGGATCATTACCAAATCTCTTAACTGAACATTTCAACCTCAGTCGATGCTTTTCTTTGCAGTTTTGTCTCTGATTTCCAAATATACAGTATGTAATTCTGAATAGTCTCCTTTCAGTCACTGCTGAACGTCTGTAATGCTCAGTGTTGTCTTTTCTAAGTCCCAAGGTTGTGTCTCATTTGCTGTGTAACTTTGTTTAGTCTCACCTATTACTGGATGTGTTTGCTAAAATGCCAGTGTAGGTATTCCAACACTTGTCACTGCAGTCCCTGCTTCAACATGCTTTTCATTCCCTACTTGAGAAATTGCTATCAATTCTAATTCTCTTCTTTCAACCTGCAACCAAGGGTTTATTGGGTTCATATTTTTCAACCCTGTTGTCCTTTCGTAACGTGGCACTCTGGAAGAGAAAATATGCTTTCTGCTTGAACTTCATGTTATAAAATGTGTCCTGGATGTGGTTACATTCTTCGCTTGATTTTCAATATAAAGATATATTGTTTACTTGTGTTTATTTTGGTTCCACAAAATGCACATTTCTATTGAGATGTGCGATGTCAGGCAGTTATTGGAGATAATGAAACTCCTTTGTCAATGTCTGCGAGAACCTTATCATACCCCAGCGTATTTTCTTCATTAGTCCTAGAAGAAACTCATGATTACTTAATATCTTTCAGGTTTTGTCAAAAACCCAGAAACACTTCTGCAAATAATGAATGTTTTTTTTTTTAAGAAGTTTGTTTAAAAAAAAAAAAAAAAAAAGTCTGCTTTTTTGTTTTGCACCGATATGCTGCATATTTTAAATGCAAGTAGCATACAATTCTGCACATAATTCTTCTATAGAATTGTGTAGCTTTGTGCTCTCACTGTAATGTGTATTCACCCCGTTTGTCACTGTAGGTGAGCGTGTGAAACCGCGGAAACAGTGATCTATAGACTATACATGCAGGCAAAGGGCTACATTTATTAAAATTACCATATTATTAAACTGTGCTAAACCTAAAGGCTTATTCAATTAAATCAGATGCAGGGTGCGGCATGGCACGGTTTCATAAATATGGCCATAAGAGTTTGCTACGAACTATGGATGGTTGTATAAACCGAATACATAAATTAAATAACTTTTATTCTTTTTGGCACATGCCAAGTCAGTAATGAGTTACAGACTGATTTAGTCATATGTTCTTTATAATCCCTAACTGCTGTATTTGTTTGTAAATACATGTTTCTATATAGTATCCTTTACATCTGAAGTAAATTGAATCACTTTTAGTTTTTATAACACAATAAAAGTGTCAATTTTAGTAAGTTTTTGCCAGAGTTTTAAAGCGACAGCCGAAGCTTTTATTTTTTCCCCTTTAATATGTGCATCAGTACAATCCACACAAAAAGTAATTAGCTAAGCTGCCGATCGATCCATTCTCCTGTGATCGATCGGCAAAATTTAACTTTGATTTTAGGAGGGGGGGGGGGGGGGTTCACTAAATGACGGCATAGAAACAAAAAAAGCTTGTTACATTATAATACATATGTAGCGCTGCTACTCCCCCCCCCCCCTCCCCTCTGGGAGACCTTGCTATTGCTACAGGTGTATTGGTGCTTGGTCCAGGAGAGATGAGCTTCCATGATGGTAAGCGGAAACAGGACAGGCTTTTGGTGATCCTTCAGGTTCTTCTCATGGTGTCAGCGCCTCCAGTCATAGCAAGCTCTAGGTGTACTGGAGACTGTCTTCTCTCATACCTTTACCCAATAGTCAGTTAGGCAAAGGTATATAAAACAGGATCATTTATTGAGGCAGCCACTGCAGTTGTCATTACAGCATATGCATGGGTTTTCAGTTCCAGGCCTCTGGATGGTACTGGCCTTCTTGCAATCTTGAGGCCTTGCAATCTGGTAGGTCTCCTACTCTTAACCCCTTAAAGGGCTGAGAGCCTGTCTCCTCCCGGCCGGGAGGGACTTGGCTCCACTCCTCAGACCAAACTCATAACTAGATTGACTATAATTTAGGACACTTCCTCCCTAAGGCACAGAAAGGGAGGGCACAGGGTCTGCACCATGATTGGCTGTACACAGACCCAGTTTCACCTCCACCCCGGTCACTCAGAGCGGCAGCATGATGGGGGGGGGGGGGGGTAAACCCACAGGATAGCTCGACACTGCCTGTAGCTGCTAGGACTTATCTGGACCAGCCATGGCTACACATGTAGCATTTTCTTTTTTTAAACATCTCTGAATTACAAGTATGTTCTCATAGTACAGAAATGATTTATTAAAAAATATATAATGTAGGATATTGCTTGGTCTGCAGCTTTAATGCTACTTATGCTAGTTTTGTTGTATAATTATTCTCAATATTAATTGAATGTTTACTAAATAAGTACCTATCTTCGTGTTTTCTTTTTTTAGATGGGCACACATAATCTGTGCTATTGCTGTTCCAGAAGTCAGGTTTCTGAATGTGACAAAAAGATCTCAAATAGACACCAGCAGAATTCCCCTCGAGAGATTAACGTTGGTAAGTATACCATGCATATTTATCATGTGATAAGCTAACGAATGACACAGCACCGCAGACTGTAGGCAAGTTCCAACTGAAATCAGTTTAGAGTGGTTCACTATGGCTTTATATATTTAACATGTATGCGCTATGTACATGGTTCATAAAAGTTATATGCCATGCTTTTCTTCCCTTCCAACACTCTTTAGTAGTGATCATCTTCCAGAAGCAACTACTAGTCAACGAATCGAGCAATATTATACAGTACTTTCAAGCACATATTTGGCTGCAGCATGGTACGGAGTGTGAGCTTCCTCTGGAATTGAGATTTGATGCATTAAATCATGTAAAGAAAGCAGAAGCCCAAATATATTCAAGTTCATCTCTTAGACCTTCCTTTCACTGGGGCTTTAAAGGAATGGTTGACTTGCATTAATGTGTAGCGCTCTATTCTCTTAAGGTTTTACTCCACTGGAACTTTGCATCTACAGTACTCCCACCTCCTTATGCCTTTCTCTTCTGCTTCTATTGCCAGTAGTCTTGCTTTCCTATGAGTTTTTCATATCCAGTTTCCCTCCCAGTCCTCTATCTGTTCCCTCTGGTTTCCCTTGTTTCTTTCCATGTTTTCCTTCTATATCCTCCTATAGCATTCTGTCCGTGCCAGAGATGTTAGAAATGCTGTTACATCTCATGTACATACATGGATTCGCGGCTATGTTGGTTCAGCATGTTTTTTTTTTCAGTGAGCTGCAGTAAGGTTGAGAATAGGTCTGTACAAATGGATGTAGACACAACTGATCACTGTTGTGTGATGATACTTGCGTTGGTAAAGATAGACTTGTTGAGCTTCTTCATTGTTCTCAGACCATGTTAGCAAGAAAAATACAGATGCCGCAGGCTTCTTTGATCTCTTTTGTGTGATACAGTATGTTGGGATATATTACAATATACTGCACCAACATTGCCACTGAATTGTATAGAAACCCTGTGATATACAGAGTTGAAGCGGCAATCCAGGTTGCTTTTTTTGTTGATTTATTTTAGTGATGGGATTGAAGCAAGGGGTCTCCAAAGCTGAACTAAGTTTATTTCATCTGCGAGGAGCTCCTGCTTCCCAAGATGCTTGCCTCCATAGGGGGTGCCAGTATCTGTAGTTGGCAGCTCAGACTGGGTTTGTTGAGGCCAATCAAAGGGTGGCTGTAAATGTCCCACATCTTGTGGGCCAATACGAAACCATGACGTCATCCCTTGCGGCTTCCTATTGGCCCGCATGATGAGGGACATTTAAACATGGACTTTCCGGCACGCCCTGCGGAGGAAAGTATCTTGGGAAGTTTGGGGTCCCCGGAAATGAAATAAACGTAATTCAGCTCCGGAGACCCCTGCTTCAATCCAATAACTAAACATATAAAAAGATACAAAACATGCTACCTGGAGTGCTGCTTTAAAGCTGCAGTTGAAGATATATATATATATATATATATATATCATTCAATATGTGCATCAATACAACCTACACTCTGACAACTGATTAGCTAAGTTGCCAATTGAGCCGTTCTCCTGTAATCATTCGCTGAAGATTCGGCTCGGGGTTCATTAAATGCATCTTAAGTCCTCTTCTGCTGCACTGACAGTCAAAGTTCTTGAGGAAGATCACTTGACCAGGCAGGCACTAGATTAATTGATTCACTGCTAGAGAGGGCAGGGCTCAAAAAGGTGATGCTTTTTCAGAAGGGGAAGAGGATGTGACTTTCTAAATGGTTGCTATAGGAACAAAAATGCCTGTTACATTAAAATACATTAAAAATGCCTTTAAAATTGTTTTATTTGTAAAAAAAAATAAATGCTACAAGCATTTTCTCATAGTACAGAACTGATTTATTAAAAGAAAACACACATGTATGATATTACTTGGACTGCAGCTTTAAGCTACACTATTAGTTATTGGACACACCTCTAAATACCAGTGCGTAAGGTAAAACACATTCGCCTTCTACAATACCAAATTGGTATAGGTTTGCCGTTGACTGAATAATTGAATTGACAGATTTAGCTTTTGTCATTGTTCCCCTGGATAACACAAACCTACTCGGCTTAATGCACATTAAATCATGTTGCTCTGATTTCAGCAGTCATGGAAGAGGAATGTGCAGTTTAGTCAAATATTTACTCACATTTGCAACAAATTAGTGTAATATGAATTTTCCTCTTCAAATTGAATTGAAAGCTTAAGTGGTTTCACCACTTTTCCCTGTCATGTTAATGGAAGAAGGTTGACGTTAATGGTCAAAAGGTCTTTTTATTTACAGTTTCTTTATTGCTGTAGAGGCACAAGAGGGGCTTATCTTCTATAATAGTGAGGGAATTCTCAATGATCCCTCCTGTGGTTTCAGTAGATGCCAATAGTTAACTTAACGTGCAAAATACATTTTACTTTAAAAGCAAAAAAAACATTACTGCTGCTGCTTAGCACTAGTTGGTGGGACTCGTTATCAATATACAGCAATGCACTGATCAATAGCAGTAAATAAGATAAGCTTGGCTGTGGCGACGATCATTTACAGTATATACTTAATAGTTTCCAATTTAGTCATTGGAGCCATTAGCTATAAGCATCTAATATGCGGTCAAACAAGGTTTGCTTCATCTTTAATTCTTCGTTTTCACTCATTGATTCAGTATATAGCACCACTGTCACAGAACACTTTTGAGCTCCCTCCCCCTGACTTCTTTTTAAAGCAAACCATTTTGTGGGTCTTAGTTCAATGTTCCTTCTGCACTAAAAGGAGCACGACTGAGATACCTGGTGCTATTGTAATAGCTAGTGACAGTGGTGCTACCCCAGCAGCTGGTTTAGATCACACTGCTAGAGCTGTTGCCTGGAATAACACAGGTTCTGGGTTCTGTTCCTGTTTGCCCCCTTCCTAGCAAGGTGCCTTAGGTTTGTCAACATAGGTCTTATGGAAATCCTTTTAGGAAGTGTGGAGCGCTAGTCATTTCAATATACTTTGCATACCTCAGTATATCTTTCAGGTATCTAAGGTGTGCACAGGAGTCTCCATACAGTATGTTATTTGGAAGAAGTTTTAAAGAAAGATATATATATATATGTATGTGTGTATATATATGTTTGTGTGTGTGTGTGTGTGTATATATATATATATATGTATATATGTATATATGTATATATATATATATATATATATATATATATTTAAATTTAAACAGACAAAGAAAAAACTGCGCCCCTCAGGTACTGTCTCTTTTAACACTTAGAATGCATATATCCGAATGGTTATTTGGATGTCAGCAGTATTATATAAATAAAAAACGAATATAAAAATACACACAATAATAAAAAACTATGTAAAACTAAATTAGTGTGAGCTAATGACTAAATGGTCAAAAAAATAAATACATTTAAAAATATTGCAAACAATGAATTATCAACAAAAATATAGAAATCAATAAAAATCCATATAAAAGAAAAAAAAATTGTCCTGTATATATTTAAAAAATGGATGATGGCCCATTAATCTGGATCTGGCTGCTCTCTGCAAGGAACCAACGACCTCCCAGTAAATCTGCAAAACGACAAGAAAGAAAGCGCCCGATCCTCGTGTAATATGAAAAATACACTTTTAATACCAATGTTAAGTCCAACAAATTTAAACTAACAAACAAATGTGAAATAAAAGCATGTAATGAGTATACTCATTTGCCAACTGCACGAAGATGCTGCTCTGCTCACACGCCACTCCTTTCCTCCGTGAAGTCCCAGCTCCTCTGACCCACCGTCCTGCAGGGGCTTAAGAGATTGCACAACCTCTCCCGATGTAACCCGGAAGTCCATCACTCACACAGCAACTCCGGATGGGAGGAAATGGTATTGTGACCCCGTGGAGGGAAAAATGAAGGGGCAAAGGTTCGCCAATGTATAGCAACGTTCGGAGAGTCCCAGCAGAATAAGTGCAAATGAGTATAACCATAAACTGTCAGTAGCTCACACTAAACTTCCCAACGCGTTTCTTCACACTAACGGTGTGTATGTATATGTGTATGTATATGTATATATGTATATATGTGTATATGTGTATGTATATATGTATAGATGTATATGTGTGTATATATATATATATATATATATATGTATATATGTATATATACATGTAGAGGTATCAGTACCGTGTTAGCCGATCTTCAATAATCAAAAAATAAATAGATGATACCTTTCTGTGGCTAACGAAATGCTTTTATTTGTGCGAGCTTTCGAGATACTGATCTCTTCTTCCGGCGATGTTACAATGAATGAAGCAAAAGGTATATACATATACATAAACACACACACACACACACGGTTAAGTTAATAGTGGGTAAAAAAAAAGTGACAACGCTCCACAGTAAAGCATATAACAAATGGAAATTTTACTGCATGCTCATTTGCATGTCTTAGACAGGTTTGCAGCCCTGCCTTTCACCATTACCACCCAGCTTACCGTGCTTCCACTGCAGCAAGGGATTCTGGGTAGTGATATGCAAATGAGCACACTGGAAGGCAGGGCTGCAAACCTGTCTAAAACATGCAAATGAGCATACAGTAACATTTCCATTTGCTATATGCTTTACTGTGGAGGGTTTTTGTCCCTTTTTTACCCACCATAACTTAACTGTGTGTGTGTGTGTGTGTGTGTGTGTGTGTGTGTGTGTGTGTGTGTGTGTGTGTGTGTGTGTGTGTGTGTGTGTGTGTGTGTGTGTCTGTGTGTACTGTATATAGCAAATGGAAATATTACTGTAATATTAATATAATATATATATATATATATATATATATATATATATATTCATATTACTTGGGACTCTACTAAAATAGGTCCCCCGCTCTCATATTTCTGGGAGAAACAGATTTTTCAAAATCCGCAATTGGATTTAAGATCAAATCTGGGCGCAACGAATATTTCCGCCTGAAAATTGAAAAGCCCAATCCACCTTCGGATTTACATGTGTGGCTTGTACAGTATTTTGTTAAAAACACTGCGAAAAATCCGGGGATCGGATTTCCACCCTTTACCAAACTCTAATTATTTACGTACAAAAAATGAAAAGTGTCTTGGTCTTTTGATATCTTTTGAAATCCAGTCGAGTACCATCTCAGTCCAACAATTGTCATTAATTTTTGTGAAATGTCCGGCCCATAGCCATTTCAATTTCTTCACCATTGTGATGTCACAGACTTTTGTTTGCTTTCGAACCCATTCACTCTCTTTCCTCTCGCTCCAGGTAAGACCCAGCATACATTACATTTATACTTACTACTTTTAGTTATCTCAAACTTCTGAATTGTCTCTGCATGTGGTGTCCAAATTTCACATTCATATGTGAGCACGGGCAGGATACATTGGTCAAACATTTTCCTTTTCCGGCACAGGGGAAGGTTCCTATGAAAGATTGTCTTGTTTCTTCCAAAATGCGCTCCTTCCCATGTTAATTCTCGTATTGCATTCATTTGAAAACGAACCAGCTATTGAAAGTTGCTGATCAAGGTAGACCTAATCTTTGACTTCTTTTAGCTTTATTCCATTCATTTCAAACGTAGTGTTATAAAAAAAATTTAACATAATTTTGGTCTTGCCGAGATTCATGTGGAGGCCCACCTTCTTACTTTCTTCGAAAAATTCTTGGATTTGTTGCTGGACGTCTTCTGGACTTGTGGCAAAAATAATGGTCACCTGCAATTTGTAGATGGTGTGTGTGTGTGTGTGTGTGTGTGTGTGTGTGTGTGTGTGTGTGTGTGTGTGTGTGTGTGTGTGTGTGTGTGTGTGTGTGTGTGTGTGTGTGTGTGTGTGTGTGTAATAGAGATAGATAGATATAGCTCGACAAATGCACTCACTTGGGACGAGTGCATTTTGCCCACTGGTGGGGTGCGGCGTATCCCCGACTCACCACCCCACCGCCGGTAAGACTTGCCAGCGGGTAAAGTGAAGGGGTTGAGAGAGGGGGGGGGGTTGCAATAAGGCAAAAATAAATTTGGGGTGGGAGGTGGCGGTTGGTGCCTATTTTCAGGTGAGTGGTTTTTTTTTCTAATTTGTCGAGCCCTGTATATATCTATATCTATAATCGTCCAAGCAGCTGTCTTTAGAAGTTGTCTAGACAACCGTATGTTCCATCGGGTGTAGAAAGAAATACACCCAGTATGAATTGTGTGTCCATGATCAGGGCTGCCCCTGCGCGGCCGTGCACCTCGACAAATCTCGTCACCCGGTCACCACTGAGTGACAGGATTTTGCGTGCTGACGATCTGACAAGCGGCGCGTGCTGTCTTCTCTCCCCTCCCCCCCCAAAAAAATCCCACCTCCTGATTGGCTGGCACGCTGTCAGGATTTTTTTGGGGGCCCGCACCAAGCTCTGTAGGAGCTTGCAAAGCGAAGTCCGTCTTTTTCTGCATGGAGCAAGTAAGGTAAGTAGTGCCCCTTACCTCCCATGTCCCCCCCTGCTCCGGTTGCCCTCCCCCCCCCGTGTGTCCGTGTCACTGTCAGAGTCTGTGAGTGTCAGAGTCTGTGAGTTAATGAATACAGACACCAACCCCCAGTCAGTCATAGTAACCCACCCAACCACCTAAGAGTCAGTCACCCACCATCTCTCTGTCTCTCTGTCTCTCTGTGTCTGTCAAATCCGCCCGGGCCCTAACAAAGTTGATCATCCAACTCCCCCCCACTCCCCCAGGCCCCTACTGAATCCCCCCAGGCCTTTTGTCACATTGGATGTAGCATTGAATATCTTAGTCTTTTGTTGAAAATATTAAAATAAACAAATTGCATTGTAACGTTTTTTCCGTATTAACAATAACAAGAAAACAGTTAAGTAAAAGTTGTGCGCACAACATTTTTTTTCGTGGTAGGTGCGCTATGGGTTGGGGGTTGGGGGTGGGGGGGGGGTGGTGGCTGCTCCTTTCATTTGTCCTGGGCCCCATGATTTCTGTTGGTGGCCCTGTCCTTGATCACTATTTATGGTACATGTTTTTAAATAGAACAAAACACTTATAAGGCACATTAATAGCAAGCTAAATTCCATATTATTTGGGCCCATCAATAGGGTTGCCAGGTGTCCAGTATTGAACCAGACTGTCCTGTATTTTTACACTCTGTCCAGTAAAAAAAAATAGAGGTAATACTGGACATGTATGTGCCCGGTATTACCTATCTGGATATAGTGACCTGACCGGTTTGAGGGGTGGGGTAAGGGGGTGCAGGATTTCCCAGAGCAGGGAGAAAGCAGGGCTGTTGCTATGGGGCTGGACAGCTTCCTCCATCCTGGTTGCTGCTAGGTAACATCAGGAGCCTGGGGGTGGGGCCAAGGAGAGAAGGAAACAGTGGTGAGAGGTGTGTCGAGTGCGTCAACTTTCACCATTGTGTCCAGTATTTTTGAAAAAGCCAACAGGCAACCCAACCCATCAATTGAATTAGCCATAAGGTGTCTCCCTATGCTGGTGTCTTATGAAATAATAGCATTAGAGCCACCGACAGGGGGGGACAACCAGTACAGGTGTCCCGGGCCCGGTATTTGCAGGGTGTCTGGCAGCCGGTGCTGCAAGTCGTCCGGGACCTCTGGCCTGGCTGCCAGTCATGGCTGGGCCCCGACTCTCCATCAGCTGCAGGACTCTACCTCACTGTGTCCCACGCCGAGCTTACAACGCTGGCGGTGCGCGGCGGGCCTTTCTAACATCAGTGCGCCGGAAGTAAGCTGGGCCTCAGGAGGCAGGAAGAGTGGGCACTGTACAACTGCTGGGACAATGTTCCAGCTGCTAAAATAAGTGCTGAAATGGAATTCAGCACGTGGGACAATGGGCTCCTAAGAGTCCTGGGCCTTGGTACAGCCGAACCGGCTCAACAGGTGGTATTGCGGTTCCACCACTGTTGGCATCTTATTTTGGATTCTGACTTGGACACCCTTCAGAGTATACTGTGAGTTCCGAGTCATTTACCTCAATTATGTGTAAGAATACATTTTTTTTGTCAAGTCTCGTGACTCCCTTTTCATTTGTAGAATCGTAGGAGCAAACACAAGAATGATAACATTTTAAAACTAAGAATCCAATATTTCTCTTTATAAAAATACTGTTTTTCTACCATCTCTTTTGATGCACATAAATATATAAATTTTTATTTCACTGGCTTGCAATCTTATCCATTTCTTATGCTCTGTCTCTATAATGAACTGCTATAATGGTTATTTGGATTATTGTTCTCAACTGCTCCCTGCCAAGACTGTGGGGAAGAAAATAAATATGATCTAGAAATCAAACTTGGGGCAGTATTTATATCTGAGGTTATATAGCAGGGCCCCGGATATATGGCGGGTTCGTTCCAGAGGCCCGCCGTATAGTGAAAATCGCCGGAAAATGGATCCGGTGATTTTCAGTTCTGCACGTGCGCAAACCGGCATTTTCGCCGTTCTGCGCATGTGCGACCTATGCACTGCGTGCGCAAACTACGTTATGCGCGCGCAAACTACGTTATGCGCATGCACACCGGGCGCACCCGCCCGTTCTGCGCATGCGCAATGTAAAATCCAACACGGCGGCCCCCTTCTCGGTGCTGCCGTATCAGCGGATCGCCGAGAAGCAGGGCGCTGCTGTATACTGTATTATAGCAGAACAGGAATTCCTTATTACATACAGAAGGTGTACGCTATTTCCTCATATATTTATTGTACTACAGTGCCATTAAAATGTATGTAAATGTGTGTGTTTATCTGCATACAATAACACTGTTTTATTTATGTAACACCAGCCATGTACTCTATGCAGCTGTATGTTCGATTAGCATACAGCATTGCATGTAAAGAAAGATTAAACAGTGGAAAATGACACGACAAATACAGTACACATTTCAAGAGCAGAATCCTTGCCTTTAGGTGCTAGATGAGTGAGACAATAGTAGTAAATGTAAGGGCATTATGTTTATCATGCATAGCCAAGATTTAAGTAAGTTAATTAGGAAAAGGTTAAGATCAATATTCACTATGGGTGGGCAAACTTTTTAAGTTGCGTCGCCCTCCCCCTGCTTGCGCTCCCCCCTGCTCTCCGGCATTTCTATCTGTGAGCTTGCGTTGCCATTTGATGAATGACACCACGTTGCCATGGAGACGCGTGCTCGGAGAAGCAGGTGAGAGCAAATTAGGGGGAGAGGGGAAACCATTAACGGCACTATTCACAGTGTTCCTTAAAACTTCATTTGCATGATTCCTTAAGAGCTTGTGACAATTTTAATATTGTAATTGTTCATTTGTCTAATATTTGCAATTTGAAATGTTCCCCTTCGCCCTGTATTTTCCCTTAACCCAGAAAGGGCAAAATTGTGGATAAGGCAGTGTACTTTATTTTAAAAACTATTACTGTAGTTTGAACAGACACAAGTTGAGTAAGCTACTAAAATGTAAACTTGTATTCAAATATTTATTTTTAGTCTCTTCAGGAAGAAAATCATGTTTCAAACACCATATTCCCATTATTCACCCAAAGCAGTACTCTAATAAATAAAACCCAGCTTAAAGGGGGCATTTCAGGTAGACTTTGCAGACACAAACGTGGCAATCTTTGTTGCTCTCAGCATTTAACTGCCGGCGATTATATATTGACTTGTCGGAGCGAACAATCATTGCAGCGTCCTAACAAAAGGTGTACGTACATGAGGCGCTTTTGTTACTTTATCTGTAGCGATTCCTATTATGTTTACATTTGAAAATCCCATTTCTCTGTCAAAAAAAAGAGGAGGTAGAAAATGAGTTGGAGAATAGAAGAAGGTGCCCCCAGGCTTTCAACGACCTCAAATTTTGTATTTGACAAGTGGACCGAATATAAGCACAAGTGTACTCTGAGCGACGAACGTTATTTTGAAAAGGGATTTACACTACAATGATGACTGATCTATAAGCCTTTCAGTGTTTGGCCGGGGCCACAGCATTCTACTTGGAAGCCTCGGCACTTTCACATGTGCACCTAGAGGGAAATAATAGCAAGTTTGAAAGAGGCCGATTGTGGTTTTGAAAGATGCATCAATTCTGGAAATGGAGGTTTTACCATGTTTTTTTTAAGTTGGAAAATGGATTCAATTTTTTTTTGTCAATAGTCAACTATGTTTTGCAGTATTTCTTTTTTTACATTATATACAAGTTATTTATTTATTCATCCCTTTATTTATTTTTTAACTAATGAGCTTTTTCATGTAGAATTTCTGTTAACTGCGGGTTGCTTGAAGAGCCTGTAATGCATTGCGCTCCAGTAGCATAGGGGTTAAAGATATTTGTCAAATTGATTACATTGTGTGTTTTTCCATTTTGTTAAATCTACAGAAGGATGACAGAAGCTCATCGTTTTCTTCCTTGCAGTAAAGAGCACAGACATTTCTGACAGTGATGCATGGCACGGCTATCATGCGTTGCCAGAGATGTAAGGGCTTATTGATTACCATGCAACATTTCAGAAACTATTGCTGTAGGAGCATTTAAGAAAATATATATCATTATGCTGCATGTTGTTGTGGCAACATGCCCACTTTAATCAAGAGGCGGAAAAGAAAAATGACATCAGGTGAAACCTAAAACTAGAGCGAGTTTGAGCTTGAAAGTTAGTACGGCTGAGCTGCAGCATTGTAGAATAAGATGTGGACAGTAAATGTGGTCTTTCCCCTTTACGATACATTATATCCAAAAATTGACTTTTTTCCGTTTTCACTGATATACTTTAGTTTTATGTTCTTCGTGTTTAACACTACTAATGATGGATTTTTTCACCTTGTGGGCAGTGGAGAGAGTTGACCTTTTCTATTCCCTGTCTCCTTTCATGGCAGATCAGGGTTATTTTCTCATATGTGCATTCTCCATAAGTTCTGGTTTGATTCTCTTTCTGTACTAGTGGTTTCCTTGTGCTTATTCCATACAATGTTTATTTATTTGACTTCACGTCCCTAGGGGGCAGTAGGTGTTAAGATGCTACAGTATTAAAAAATTAACTGCATAGTTTTTCGAATCAAGCACCTATCTTGAGCGACATACTGCCTGACAGACTAATTCTGCAGTTGTCTATTGACTTGAATAAGTCTGATAGTTTTGCTGGCTATCTCTGGATATATAATCTAGTGGCAGTTTAGTTCTGAATATTTATTATGGTATAGGCTGGCAGTAATATAAAAATATAGGTTGAGAAGTAAAACTGCCTGGTATAGTGAAACTGCAGATTACTATTTAGGTAAGTAAAGGTGGCACAGCCTTCAGTACACAAAAGCTTTAACAGACAAAGATTTGAAATTCAGTCATTTATAAAGATTCAGGAAGTTATTAGTAATGTTTAAATGCCATTTTGAGAGACATTATAAGGCATTGTGTTGGTTATTAAACACACAGCAAGATATGCATACATTATTACAGTATGTGTATCACCTCCTCAAGGGAGGTAAGGAAATATGTGAAACTTTTTAGAAAGCTTAATCTCATTAAAACAACGATGAAAATGCTCAAAAAGCAACATCCTGCATAGCGTACAATAGTCTAATACCATCTGCTAGTGACAGTACTGTTTTGTAGGTGTTGGCAAATTGATATTTGTTGGGGACTGATGTATCACTGGCCCTGTCCGTCCTAATAGTGGTTATCCCTTCTGCCTGGTTCTTACTGTGTGAGAAAGATGTATCTGACAGTATGAGTGTTTTGCTGTCTTAACATTCATGCTGTGCAACACTGAATGTGAGCATTATACAGTACATGCCTTACACTTTGCTGTGTCCTGCTAAAAATATTACCAAGTATGAGTGTTTCTTGACCGTTAAGGCTTATTTTCTCTTATTTTTTTTCTGTAGTTGTGGTGCTATAAAATGCTGCCTGGGAGGAGTTTGCATTTATAGAGTCACCCATGTACATAGCGCTTCTCAGCTGTAACACGTGTGACATAATAACACGAGACATACAGTAATGGGATAAACAATGCAGACAAAAAGGTAAATAATAGGAAATTGAGTCCCAGCCCCAAAGAGCATTCAGTTCAAGTTATTCATAAATTCCCCAGTGAAAAATTTCTTAAAAAATTTCTTAATCCCCCAAATTGTATGTTTATATATTAATGTAACACCCCTATGAACACACAAGTACATTGATGGACATTCCCGCATAATGAACCAATGAAGGGACTTGGATCAGGCTACCAAGAAGGATGAAATCACAGAAGAAGGAGTTAGGAGTGATATAGGGAGAGAGGAGCATGTCAGCAGGTGAGAGACCCATGAGTAGACAGACCTCCTTTCCTGAGGAGCCTGGCAAGAGATACAGCGTGGTGGCAGAGCCTTTATAGTCTGGCAGAATAGCCCTTCTTAGAGGTAGTGGTATGATCCAGGAGGGTACATCATGCTCGCAAAGGGAACTCACGTAAGCTGGGGGGGGTTCTGAAGCTGTGAGTAGACCAAGTAGAAACACATCCAGGAGATCGCTCCTACGACACTTCAGTATCTTTCTCAACGTACACCACTATTGCAATTCTTTGCGAAGTACTGTCAGGCTACGATTATACCAGCTCCAGCTGGGCGGCAGCGTGATTTGGTGACGTCACTGCTGTGATGCGGCAAGTGAACTGAAGTCAGGAGGCAGCCGAAGGAGACAGGGAGGCATGGTGGAGGCATGGCCGTGAGCGGTTCGCCCTCATTGGCTGAATCACTCACGTGAAGCGGCCGTCGCCTGCTCAAAACTAAATCTCATGTCTGCTCTCCAGTCTGCCACCCTGCAGTTCCAGGCGGCGAGCGAGGTATGTTAGCTTTAATTGAATTGCTGCAATTTGTTTTTGCGCCACGCGACACCACCAGATGATTTTGGTATAATCACGACCTTATAGGCCTGCACCTATTAACACACGCATACTTCCACACGAGCTCCAACGTTGTGCCAGCACCAATAGTGGCCCATTAGTTAACACCTGGGCCACCGGGACTCAGAGACACTGTGGGACAATTGCACAGCAGGATACATGTCACGGGAGACCAGGACTTTTAACACTTTTATAGCTTTCTGGGATCATTCACTAGGCAAAACAAGGTAATAGAATAAAATGAGGTTTATTCGGGTAAACCCGCGTACACACAAATGAAGTACAAAATACAGACGGACTACCCACTTACTGGGGGTGAAAACTAGCCTCAAATAGGTGCAGGACGTCTGCTTCAGCAAAGGCTTACCGTGTCCGCGCCACGTCACTGGAATAAGCCTGGAACAAGTAACATTTTTCCTCAGAATTTGGCCTCGGCTAGGCTTCCCTGGCACCTCAATGCCTAGTGCTTTGCTATTGCGAGCAAAGCACCTTGGAAAGCCTGCCGGCGCTTCACTGGACCAAGTCCCAAGATTGCTTGTAAGTCTGAAAGACAGAGAGAGAGAGCTCTCTGATTGGGCAGTCCCTTACATAGACCTCGGTGTCCTACGTCTAACATGGAACAGGGTCTAGCGGACAATCAGAGCTTGGGAACTTTTTCCACCAGCCAATCAGAACAGGGGCTCGTCTGGCTGCTGATGTCAGAGGAGAGGGCGTGCCAAGCCGGCTTGAAAAAACGGATGGGCGGGAAATATGAATTAGCCAATGGGTAACGCAAGCAGCAACTTCCCCCCAACTAACCCATTGCCGTCTCCACCAGGTCTGGCAGTCGCAAAGGGGCCCCAGTGGGGTGCCCTCTGTTCTCTAGAACTGACACTTAGCCTTTCCCTGCTCACCAATCGGTTCTCTCACCTCTTTTGAACTTCAATGTCTATGCAGACATCCTGGCCCCTATGTAGATGCCCAGGCTGACTGCATAGACATTTATACATACAGTACAAAACATACTTTAATAAAGTATAGACCTTGGGGAACCTTAAACCTGTGAGGGAAATGGGTCTGGGATACCTGGGCTCGAAAACCAGGATTCTGGGGGACACCGGAGAGCCCCGGTATAATTCACCTCATGTACCTGCAAATCATGCCTGCACGTCGGGGAGAATTGCTGGACCTCCGGTAACTTTGGCGCCCGAACTCCTGCAAACAAAAGGAATACATTTCGACCCAAATATCCAACCTAAAACTTACACTCCCGAAGTTTCATGTCTGTAGGACACTGGGAACATGCAAAGCATCAAAACAGGTCACTTTTTTACTTTGCTTTAACATTGGGCTGGAAATACAACATGGTCGCAGATCACAGATTCTCCATAGATTTACATTGGACTTTCATAGACCACCCCGTCCTTATATACAGACGGGTACACGCAAATTATTCACTATTTGTGGGTAACATAACAGTACTACTGGCTACCCCGGTCAGCAACACTTAATACACTTTTTAACCCTAGTTGCCTCCTAATATCCACCCTTAGGCCTCGTCCAGGGTTATTGCTTGCTGGCGGAGGCGCGCTGAGGGAAAGCTGGTGCTTTCCCTGGCCTTAGACAGCGCGCCGTCCGGGGGCGTGTCGGCGGGCCAGTGACATCACGGAGCTGGTTCGCCCTCATTGGGCGAACCGCTCACGTGACCGGCCCTGCGCTCCGGCAAGCACTTGAATTTAAAAATTACCTAAGACCTACGCTTCCGCGCGCTTGCGGAAGCGTAGGTGAGCCCCAACTAAAGCGGCTCTCATTGCGGCTGTAGGGGCTCACTGGTAAGTACAAGCGCGCCTCATGCCCGAGGCCTTAATCTCCTGCTCCCAAAGTCCCTGTCCTGCAGCTATTTCCTAACAGGGACCCTAGCTATACCTGGCATCCCTAGCTTACATTCCTGCAGAGGACCGTAAAATGGGAACAAAAATATAGGGAAATACATCAAGGCGCACAACTAGACCCAAGAGCTGACACTTCAGCCCTTGACATACTGTTTTAGGGGCAGCCAGCTGGGTGTGACCTTTATTAATGAAGACCGTCTACTCCCTACCATCACAGTACACTACTATTATCGCTATATGATTGCCATAAGTATTATTTATGGTCCTCCAATTCTTAGGGCCACTGTATGTGATTTCTGTGTTTTCCATATATAACGTATTGGTATTAAAAAGATATGTCCCGCTGCATTGTCTGACCCCAGCCTGGTTTCTCGCCGTCTGAGTATTCTCTTTAAGGTAAAGGGGAGGTGGAGACAGCACCCTCCCCCCCCCCACCCACACACACCTTCATATATAAATATTCATACATCAAGGGAAATAAAGAGGGATTACATTAATAGAACAATATGAGACAAACTAATCAAATAAAAACGCATTTGCTAGCAGGGAGCACAATTTTTAATATGTCCTATCTTCATTCAGTATTTTCAATGAGTTCATATTTACTACATATTCTGGTTAAGTAGATTTCCTATAATCAAACTTTACAGATCCATCAAACTGGTGCATTTTTTGGGAATTTCTATGATTGTACTATGGAATTGCTGATCCTGTACTGTAAATGCTATGTTGTAAATGCCTGTAATATTCACAGGGCTTTTTCTTTACTGCACATCTGGCTACGTATATCCATGACATAAGCTTCTACAAAACATTGGTATTGGGGTCGCTAGTGAGCAGGGTGAAAACTGATCAAAAGAACATTCTTAAAATGAACTTCTGTAACCTGTATCTCAGAAGTATGACCTTCCCTTTAATCTTTCTCTTGTTCTTCCATAACATTGGCTGTAATAGAACTTCTTTCTCTTCAACTCCGGTCCTGATGTGACCCATAATTTAGACAATAAACACACATGTTCAATAACTTCTATTTCTGGACACACTCTCTGCCCTCTTGAAAATCCAATTTCCTCACTGCATGCAACATCACTTTACTTATCTTCTCAGAACACTAAGGCCGAGCTCATATTGTGTGCAATGGCTTCCGTGATGTCATAGCCACACCCCTGCCACGCCCCATCGCCTCCAACACTGAGCACAGATCGCTTGTGCTACTGCAGAAAGAGCTCGCACTCTCGCAAGCATGTGTATGAGCTCGGCCTGTGGCCTCGTCCGGGGTGAGAGCACACTCACTCGTGATCAAAACAATGAAGCGCAATTGTAGCATCCATACTGCGCGTTCACGTGAGCGTGGGGAGGCACGATGCTTGCAGAGACAACATTTTTTGTATTTGTTGTGCTTGCCCTGGTCACGTGCGCGGTTCAGCCAATGAGGATGAACCGCTCACGTGACGTCACAGGCATGACCCTTGGCACGCCTCCCTATGCGCGCAACTAGCAGGCCAGGAATTGGCCGAGCAACATGAGCGCCTGACGTCATGGCGCTTGAACTGCAGCGCACTCACTTTTACATTGGATGAGGCCTTACAATGGTCATTAAAAAGCAAATGATTAATTATAGTGACATTTATTTATCTGTTTTCCTCAACGTTGCCAGTGAAAAGAATATTCACCTGGCGCTCCAATTGTGTAAGTGATCTAAGACACTCAAACTATATAGTGAGTGTGGATAAGTGAAAACAACTTCAGTGACAAAATTACAAAGTGATAATACGTAAAAATATTCAGTGAAAAATCAAATATATATAATATGAAAAAATGTATGACCAGTTATCGCTGCTCTACCCTCGTTGAGCCTTCCTCTGTGGGTTTTAGAATAGTTGTTTGTAGAAATACGGGGAGCGCAGGTAACCGGAAATATAAAGATCAAAATATAGAGCAATATCGTCTAATGCAGGTGAAAATTTGAGTCTGCTCCCGCCAAATGTGCACTCACAATCAGAATGTTGTCATCAGGAATCAACACCCTTAAAGGCTTTGAATCAATGTTCCTTCTGCCTCGCAGTGTAAAGCTCCAGTAGGTCAGTGCATAAGTTTTAATACGGTGCAGTGTGGATACCCCATGTAAAAGAAAAAACAGCAGGATAGTGCAGATGGTATTGGTAGTATATTCTTAGCAAATACAAGCCAAATACACACTTAATTTCAACCACAATATTAGGCATTGAACAACAGCAGATGTATGCTGTGGAGGGAAAAAGATTTGGGTCTATCAGCAGGGTCTCGGCGGCTTTCTCCGGCATTCGTGTCCTGGAGCTGGTGCGCTGTCAGCTCCCCAGACGTCCAGGTCTCTCCGTCTCTCCTCACCTCTCGTGACGCAATGATGTGGTTCCTGACCGTCTCTCTGCTCCGACTCAACGCGTTTTGCTCCTTGCTTCTTCAGGAGTCTGCTCTACCAATACCATCTGCACTATCCTGCTGTTCCCTTTCCTTTACATGTGATATCCACACTGCACCTTATGCACTGACCTAGAGGCACATAGAAATGTTACAGCATAAGTACATTAAACATTAACAAGTGTGGGCCCAACATTTTTTTATTTAAAACAGTGTTGATCAATATTGGGATGTTGACAATAATTTACACGATCATATTTTCCTCTGTAGTCATTTTGGGGGGTGTCGCGGTGCGCTCGTCCCCACAACATTGAAATAAAATGCTGGAGGAGTGCGCAGTGTCTATTGGCTCTTACCTTCTCTCCAGCGGCTTCTGGCAACGTGGAGTCAAAAGGCACTGTGATGTCAAATGACATTGCCGATGCTGGTGTAAAGCTAAGGGGGGGGGGGGGGGAGGGGAGGGAGCAGGCAGGGGGCGCAAACAAAAATGTTTGCGTACCGCTGCTGTAGCCTATTTGAATCGTAATTCACACTATTTTTGTAAGCTGTAGTGTCTCAAAAATGAATATTCTGTCAGTGCGCCAGTGAGTGCCATAACGTTGCTAGGTTTGTACATTCCATTTACATCTGTGTGTCATGGGCTTGCACCAATATATGTGCCATTTTTTTCTTTGATGCTTATGACATAATGAGGGGGAAAAAAAAGATTAGTACTTATTTCTGATTTTCTTGCGTAAATTTAATGGCAAAATTCCATATGCGCCGTTTCGTCCATAGACTCCCTAGTGACAGAATTTTGTTTCCTAGCAAAAGCTATTGCACTAAAAAAAATCTTGTAGAAAAGTTGTTCTCTGCCAAATATCACATTTTAATAAGTAAAGCAAGTTTTACAGTGATTATTTAAAATGGCCTTGAAATCACAAATGCCTGTGAATCTCACAGCATGTCAGTTCTCACTTCTCTCTTATTGTTCTTCACAAACTCTGATATGGAATAAATACTAGCTTTTCTGGGGGGAGGCACGGCAGTTAGAGGTCCCGCGCTCTCCCCTCCAGGCATTTAAATGAAATGCCGGGGGACAGGGCGAGGCCTCTATAACACACTTCCGTTCCCTTTCAGCGACGCGTCGTCATGGTAACCGGCATCAAATGACGCGGCCGGGGTCACGTGACGTCAAGTTACCATGGCAACATGACGTCATATGATCTCGCGAGTCATTTGATGCCGGGGCCCGAGCGTGTGGGGGGTGCGAGGCGCCGAGAAGAGCAGACAGGGGTGCACACGGGGAAAAGTTTGCGCACCCGTGATATCGCCTATAACATACAGTATGTGAGAAGCGTAGTAAATGCAGCTTTCCTCATAATAACCACGTTTTATTCATAGCTACAGTATGCTGGAAATCCAGTGACTGCTGAAACAGCAAGGCTTTTGTTAAGATTATAATACGAATCTAAAAGAATTAAGCTTTGTTCTTCTCTACCTTAAAAAGGATGCATACAAAATGAGGAAACGGCTGAGGAATTCAAACCAAGAGCATTGCATTGCCCTGCATAATTCTACAAAGTTACAATAGTGAGAATGGGCATTTGGCAGGGTGGAAAAAAACAAAAACCTAAGAGTACTGTACTACAACAGATGTGCCGTTGAGTTAAGAAAGTGATTTTGAAATTAACATAAAAAGTGCTTTTTAATTGAGAAACAACCTCTTCTGGTTATAAAACAGTTTGAGTCTTATATTTTTTTAAAAGACTGTTTAAAATGAGACACATTCTTAAATCGTCAGTGCCACTTAGCAAATTAAAATTACAGATCCATTGCACTACAATTTTTACGTAGGGTTGAAGCTGGTGGTACCCGGAGCTGAACCCTGTTAATTTCAGCGCTGGGGACCCCCTGCTTCCGGAGATACTTGCCTGTGAATTATGTCCCGGTAGCTGCTCTCGGCTACCAGGGTTCACAATATCTCTGCTGTTCCGATATTGCCCGGAAGCCGGCAGCCGGAAGCCGGGACATCGGTGCGGCTTCCTATTGTCCCATGTGCCACGGAAGTTTCAAACTTCAAAGCCCTGCTTCCTGAGCCAGAACAGATACCGGGACCTTCTTCATAGGTAAGTATCTCCGGAAATAGGGGGTTTCCGGAGCTGAAACTAATGGGTTCAGCTACGGAGACCCCCTGCTTCAATTATATATTTTAAAAGTGCCTTTAATAAAATACATTGCAATTACACAAAAGTGCATGCACAGCGCATTGTACTATCTAGCATACAATTTGTAATAATGATTTCATACTGTACTTGAAAGCAGTTGTAGCCCCATTTCCCCCATGTCTAGGGAAACTACGTGGGGTGCGTTATGTTATCTGAGTGGCTCACAGGAGGCCTGATCCTCTGTTGCAGGGAGCCTGGGGTGATTACAGTTGATCTAATGACAACGCCCCACACCTGGGAGGGATTCAAGCGCTGTTGGATAACCCCTTCCCAGGAACACACAGTAAAGAATAAATATCCACACACGGTGATATAACAACTTATCTTTACTGACAACATATTACTGTACACAAACACAATAACGACACCCTGGTGAGACCCCCAAAGTTCTGAGGTGGCTATGGGCACCTAACCACCCGGTGTCCACAGAGTCCAGCCCACCTAAGTGTGTGGTAGCGCTACCCACAGAATGTGTGTATGGCCGTTGGTGCATGTAGGTGATGATACCTTTCTGGGTACTCCAGTACCCGGGTACCGTCGGATGATACAAGGATCCGCCTGATCCAACGAAGACGTCCACCTTTGCGTGGGGTGAACTACCGTTGGAGTGTCTCACCATTAAGAGTCTCTTCCTTTGATGGTGGTCTGGTCCCAGACTACAGACCACAAGTCACTACGCGGAGTCTAGTCACAGTTGCTGTGCCTGTCACTATGCAGCTACTGGGGAAGTGTCCCTATCTAGGGCCTTCCCTGCAGCAACCACAAGCTGAAGGGACTTGGGGCAATCTGGCCTAGTCCAGGGACGAACTGCTCCCTGGACACTACCTGCTCTGTTGAGGTCCCTTCTACGACTGGCCGCGTGGTTTAAAACGTGCCAATTGTATCTATTTCCTTCGCAGGGAATCCAGCTGCGCTATTGGCTGTGCTTGCCCCTGTGACTAGCAGCCCTTGGGGCTGCTGGGACATGTAGTCCCTCTGCGGAGCCTCCAATGACCGCCGCAACTATGCCCCTCTGCGCATGCGCGAAGCACACAAAGTGGCGGCCCCCGCTTGCGACGCAGAGCTCCGGCGACCGGATTACCATCCGCAGCCCTACCAGGGGTCCCTACTTCCCGCCACAACTTCCCCCTTCCCCGCAGCAAGGTAAGGGGGACCTGGCTACACAGTTAATCTTCAAAAAATGCAAAAAGAACGAGGGTACATGTAGTTATCAAAAGCAACATGCTGATCTCCTTGGGGTTAGATATGGACTCATACCTTTTCCTACTGCCGCTCAACATAGATTGTAATGCACTTGTAATGCAGATTATAATGACGGCATAATCACAGGACTTGCTGGTGCAGAGTCGTGAACCTCAAGTAGTAGAGGTATGTATATAAGAGAATCTAGGGGGCAACAATGCATAGTGGTAGCCCACCTCCCCAAATGAGGCAATGATGCAGAGATTACAAAGTTGCACATACAGTATATATGATTTCTAAAGTCATTCTTACAGGTTTACAAAGATTCCCTTTTTAATCGAATTTTTTGTTTTTTTTACATTTTGAAAACCTAAGCAGAATTTTATAAAGAAGTACTGTATGTAACCTGGAGGATGAAGGAAAAACAAGTCCCTAACAAACATACCTGACTAAGCACAGGTTGGCTACTTTTTAAGCCTCGCCCAGTGTACTTACTGTAGATGCTAACAGTAAGCTCTAAAATGGCATCAGTACCTCCTTCCTACCCGTCTTATTGCATTCTTTGCATGTTTTGGGAGATATGCAACCAGACAATTTTGGAGCAAAGAGACATTTTATTTTGACCCTCTGCGTCTATCAAGGCATTTTGCTTCTGTCTCCAGTGCACTATTTTGCGATCTAGAGGAGTGTCAAAAGGGAGATTTACTTGATACATCCCATTATAATATGTGCACCAAGTTATTATTCTATCTTGCTCCTTTTATTCCCCTTGTGCCAAAAGTCTGTAAAAGGTCTGAGGAGGCATTTATATCGTTTTGCTGCGGTACGCAGCATTTTATATCATTGGGGGCATCCAAAATTAATACAACGGTAGGTACTATAAAAATTATGAGGAAGGGGATTTCTTTGTCCAGAGAGTTTACAACGTAAGTTGTGAGCCGGTATACATTGAAAGAAGTGTGCTTGAATAAACAGGTGGGCTGCCAGCTTAAAAGTACAGATGTATCCCAGTTTAGATACCCTCAGATCGTGGGAAAAGGAATGTGGTTCGCTGCCAGCAACCAACACTAATGCAGTTGCAGGCAGCAAATCATTTAGGTTTTGTTTGCCGCTACTCTAGGCAACTAAACTGGGCTAAATCAGGATCAGCTTGAAACAATCTGCAAAAGATAAGATGGTGAATAGATGCAAGTGCTGCCTTATCCACTGGGAGTTACTGCAACGCATTGCTCACCATGCCTCTAACAAATTGCTTGCTGGCTCCAAGCTAAGAAGGGTTTAAAGCACATAATATTACTGTACTTACCGTACAAACAACATCTGTACATTTCCCCATTGGGGAGTGATTTCCAACAAAAGTATTTTATGTAATGAAAGAAACATGCTTTGTTGACATTTTTGGTTACACACCATTAATCATCATGTCATCTGGTGCTGAATAACCTGTGTGTATGTAGGCTGTTATTCAACCACCCTTAGTAATTCTCATCTGTAAACCTTCTGCATGACTCAGGCCTCTTTCATATATCTTTCAAATCAAAGCACTTTCTCCTCTGATTAAAGTGGTTATGCTCTTTCAAATCAAAGCATACAGCATTAAAGCCCATGAGCAGGAGCCAGCGAAACACAACATACACGTGGCTGAATTTGTTTTCTATCCCAGGGGTGCGCAATCTTTCCATGCTGTGCCCCCCTGCCTGCTTCCCTCCCTGCTCACGCCCCCTCCCCCCAGCCCCTTACCCTCTCTCCGACATCAAAAGACGCCACGGGGTCATTTCACACCGCGTTGCCATGGCGATGCGTAGTCGAAGAGAAGGTAAGTGAATTTGCAGAGGCCTCACGCGATCCCAGAGCATTCATTTAAATGCCTTGGGGGAAGAGCGTGGAGCCTATGTAACCGTCACGCCCCCCCTGAACAATCTTGCGCACCGCTGTTCTATCCCATAAAAAAAATGACATTCAGAGCAGCGGTGAAGAATGAAACGCCATCATATGAATATAGTTTGGTATGTGTCAGATACATGAATAGGTATAAATATCAGCAATTCAGTAAAGAAACAAGAAAAGAGATTTCCACGTGTGCAGGTTTGTGTAAGGTGTGATATAATTTTTTTTTTTTTTTAAGTCATCACCCTTGGTCAACTTTATTTTTACAGCCATCACCTTTCTGGCACATATTGTCTGCCAGAGTGAAAGAGAATACACGAGACATCTCTAACGCTACCAGCGATGTTAAATGGCAGGGGGGTAAAGTTAGTGCATACAGGCATACCCCGGTTTAAGGACACTCACTTTAAGTACACTCGCGAGTAAGTACATGTCGCCCAATAGGCAAATGTCAGCTCACGCATGCGCCTGGCAGCACGTCCTAAACAGCAATATCGGCTCCCTACCTGTACCGAAGCTGTGCGCAAGCGGGGAGACTATAGAGCCTGTTACACATGTGTTATTTACATCAGTTATGCACGTATATGACGATAGCAGTACAGTACGTGCATCAATAAGTGGGAAAAAGTTAGTGCTTCACTTTAAGTACATTTTCGCTTTACATACATGCTCCGGTCCCATTGCGTATGTTAATGCGGGGTATGCCTGTATACTGTATTTTGTTTTATATTATACACTACACCAGCTCAGTTGACTAACTCTAGTAATGCAGGGAAATGATATGATGCGTTTAATAGCTTGATAATTAACACCTTCAGCTACCTTTTTATAACCCTCATCAATCGTATTTGCCATGAAGCAGCTCACGTTTCATACGATCTGTTTACAGCACACGTTTAGTTAATCATAATCTGTGTAAATGAGACGTTAATAACTGCATTTCACATTAATAGTTCCATTTATAAAATATTGTGCAGCTACATTTTCCCAGCTGAAATAGTTTTTTTAATGTGGCCCTGTGCCTTCAGTACATGAAGGAGGGATCAGCTGTGACGGAATAGTGTCATTTAAAGAGCCTTGCACTTGTACAGTATTTTTGGGAAATTCACAAATAAACTGCACACTTTCCAAATCTCATTGTAAGCAGCCCAGGGGAAGTTGAATGTCCTGTATTATTGGTGTAGCATGGCTAGTCCAGACTGCCTCTCTGTCTCCTGTCACGTAAGTCCTTAGTAGCTGCAGGCTGTGGCAGGCTATCCTAGAGGCATTGACTCCCCCCCCCATGCTGACTCTCTGAGTGGCAGAAGTGGTGGTTACACCCTGCCTGAGTCTATAGTCTATTAGGCAGGGGTGTGAAAGAAGTCTGTTCTGGTGGGGACTGTCTCTGGGAACCCTGGAGGCCATCGGAGCTGGAGGCGCTGACACCCTCAGAAGCAAGTAGAATTTACCAAAAGCCTGTCCTGTTCCCCACACCACCGCGGACCACTCAGCTCTCCTAGACCCTCACAGGTATGCACGAACAGCAGTAGCCAGCAGTATATCTTCCAGAGAGGGGGGGGGGGGAAGCAGGGCTAAATTGGTAATATAATTATATTTAAATAGAGTGTATATGTTGGAGTTTATAATGTGATGTTACCTAAAAGAAGAACGGACGTTATGTTTCCCAACGTTAACACGGTATCCTCAAAGTTAACTACAGGTGCAACTGCTGGTTGTCGACCACTTGCCAAGGAAAATCTGTGACCATCTTGCGGTCACTCGAGAGATGGTTCATAGCAGGCTGAAATGGCCCATCGGATTAACACAGCGGGAGGGTGGTCAGTCGGTCGGTCCCTGCGTTTGGATGAGACTCGCGCTGTCTGAATCCTACTAGGTTCCACCTGTCTGTAAGGGACGCACAGTAAGAGAGACTGAATCAGTCACTCTACCTGCGCGCCTCTAACAGGCAATCACGGGGCTTTTATTTTATTAACATATTATTGTAGCATAGTCTTAGGAGCTGAACCACATTGATTTCAGGTCCAGGGAACCCCTGCTTCCCGAGTTACATGCCCCGTTATGGGGTGCCGGTATCCCAGTGGCCATGTTTAAATTCTTCTGCGTCATGACCCACGTGATAGGGAGATTTAAACAAACCAGAGGGATACCGGCACCCCATAACGGGGCCTATTACTCGGGAAGCAGTGGTCTCTGGACCTGAAATCAATGCGGTTCAGCTCAGGAGACCCCCGCTACAATAATATGTTATCAAAATAAGATACCAGCAGCTTCATTACCTTAGCGGCTAACTGCTAAGCAATGAAGGAGTTAAGCCAGGATTCCTGGTTTGTTGGGGGTAGAGGGGGTGAGTGAAGTGGGTAGTTGCTTACCGGGAAGGTTGCGGGAGTGGTTAACTCCTTCATTACCTTAGCGGTAGTAACCACTATGGTAATGAAAGGGTTAACCACTATCCACCCAAGAGGCCTAACCACCCACCCTTGGACAACTACCCCCTTAACCCACCTCTGCCCCCAATAAACATTACAATACAAACATAAATACAATACACTGAACAAACCCCCCATACAGTACAGTAATGAGCAAAATCCCTATCTGGATAATAGCTCATTTGCTCTTTCAAAAAATAAAACATAACCAAAACATTACCCACCCAGCATATAGTAAATTAAAGTTCTACTTACCCTTACCAGGATGAAGGCTGTCCTCGTCCTCTTCATCTTAAGTGGGCACCAACAGTACAATAAAAAAACGAACTACTAGCCACTAACCCCTTAATCACCTTAGCCGTTATTAATCACTATGGTAACCCCCCTTCCCGCTACCCACCCCGGAGGCCTAATCACTCTCCCCAGGGCAACTACCCCCACCTCCTCTACCCATTGATTGGCACAGTGGCACACCCATGTCCTATGGCAGTCAATGTGCAACCTGCAAAAAAAAAAAAACTCGGCAGCAAATAAAAAAGGCATTCAATTTCAATTAAAAAAAAAAAATGCTCATAACCGATTGATTGACACAGTGGAACACTTAAACCCTATGGGCTTGGGTTTGCCACTATGGCAGTCAATGTACAACCTGCAAATTAAAAAAAACAGGTTTGGAGACCTCACCTCACTCCTGTCTCCTCCCTCACAGAGAGTAGGGGTGGGCACAGAATCTCTGCCCCCCAGCCATCATCGAACCCAGCCTGCTCTCTCATACTACTACTCCCCCCCCCCACCCCCCACCCTCTGTCACTACACAAAGAGCAGAACAGCTGCTGCAGGCGCCCGATCCTGCTTTGATGTTGCGCTAGTAAAGCAGAATCGGGCGCGCTCTGAGCCGCTGCAGTTCAGTGACTGACGGGTCACTCAGCAGCACAAAACCCAGACTCCAGAGATGACATTTTAGGTGACCAGGCGCCCAGAAAATTTCCATCCCTGTATAAGTATAAAGTTTTCTATAGGGTGTGATTTATGTGTGCTTAACATTGATAAATGGGTCTGGCACAGGAAGGCATGCTGGGGCTCAGCGTGTACTGTACATGTCATTTTGATCCCAATATTGAAAGAACCGATTACATTTTGTCGTCTTCATGGCTATTCTTACAAGATTTAGTTTTTTTAGGGCATGTTTATATCAGCATTTTATATGGTGTACGTTTCTGCAATTTAGTAGTTCTGAGAAACTGGTGTGCATATTAGTTTGCGTTTTTTTTCATTTACTTTCCAATGATGTGAAATTGCGCCTTTAATCTGGAGTTGCACCTGATCATTTAATTTGTTTGGGGTCTCTTAATGTTTTTGTACCTAGAGGTTCTATGGCAATAAAATATCCAACTCAAATACTGTAGTCTCATGTAAAATTATAGGCAAATATAAAATTGGCAGCCTTGAGAGTGAATCCTTATTGTGAATTGCATCTGATGCGATAGGAACCTCCTGCGGTATTGAGTTCCCTAAGATACAGTTTATCTTCACTTAGTGTATCGTTCTGAGGCAGTTTGTTGATAGTGTGTTTCTCAATAGCGCCTTTTCATCTTCCATTGCATAGGGATGAGGGATGCTGTAAATTGGCTCCCTATACGAAAGATCCTTAACAACAACGCTAGCAATACAGACTTCATGTAAGAGTCAATAATTGTTTGATTTTAAGTGCTGGAGATTTCACTTTGCAGAGCCAATCCCACGTTCTTACATGTTAATAGATTACGGGATCTATTTATTAGTGCAGCTGCAAAATTGGCACCAAACCAATGGAAACAAACTTGCACTAGATTGTGTGCTATACAAGTCCAAATTAAAGGTACAGTATTTGTAAATTTCACGTTGGAATCTGCAAGAAAGATGCTCTAATTCCCTATTGTTCTTTTCCATGTAGTATGCTGAATATATTTTAAACTGATTACGATCAGCTTGAGCTTTAAAAACACACACACACACTCCTAAGATTATTATTTATTTTTAAACTGTTTTAATGTTTAGTACAACTTCTATAAGAAAGTGCATTATATATTTCATTTGTACAAAAAAAAAATGTTTTGTAGCAACTTTAGGGGGTAATTTGAACTTTGCATCTTTGACTTTTCTCTGGAGAGGTTTTGTGATTGCCTTAGGCTGCGCTTATAGTAAGCGCGACGGAGCGACGTCGCATCTGGAAAATTGGTAGCCGGTCTATTTGATTTTTTAGAGACAGTCGCCACGTGACTGTCTCTAAACCAATCAAATTGCGCGGCCCGCCCCCTTTAGTGACGTCACTGACGACCGTCGCTAAAAAACAAATGAAAACTGTCGCGGGTGGCGACGGTGACGTCATCGGTTGCGTCGCCAGCACTATAAGAGGGGCCTTAGGCTGCGGCCACGCTGCCGCTGAGCACACTCATGCTTGAGAACGGTGATGTCACCAACTCTCCAAGCATGAGGGCTCGGCTCTCCTGCATATTTATTTTCAAGTGCGTGGCCGTGTAGTGACTGGTGGTAATTAGTAGCTGAAATCAATTTGCTGAAATCAGCGTGCTGATATCAATTTTATCTGTCTCGCCTACGCCGGCGAGCGTACGGGCACAAGCGCACGCCATGTGAGCGTGGCCATTCATATTTACATTCACTAATGTACACTGGCGACACACTTTATTCGAGCTTGGCTAGTCCCACGAATTCGGGTATACCCGAGTGTATTGAGGTTTGTGACTGTTTTCTGCCCGAGTGCATTGAGGTATTTTCCATGCAGGGATTTAAGCATTTTATTCCCACTGGCTGCAATACTGCACAGTATATATATATATATATATATATACTGCATTACAATTCATGAATTTATGCCATCTGGTAGACACGCGAAGCATTGCAGCCTATTAAATCCTTATCATTATCATTTAACAGATTAGCCGCCCGTCAGCCAGGCATGAACCCAGGCTGGGAAGGCAAACGCAACGGGGCTTGTCAGAGGTGAGGAGCGGCGCATTCCAGGTATCTGCCAGGTACATACTGGGTATTTGCTCTAATAAAGTGTGTCGGTGCAGTAAACGCGATCAGCGGCAGCATGGACACAGCCTAAGGCTGCGGTCCCAGTAACTGCACAGGGCTCGGCGTGCGCTGTGCGTGTAAGCACCGCCCCTCAATGGGGCTGGGCCCAGTAGTCGCCTTCACGCTGAAGGTGCAGCCGCGCCGTACTGCAAGGTTTTTTTCAACTCAATGAAATTGAGTTTAAACCTTGCGACGGAGGCGTGGCCACGCCCCCACCGGCAGTTCACCCAATGAGGGTGAACCAGCCCCGTGACGTGATGGCCACGCCCCTGCAAATCCCCGACCACGCCCCCTCCCATCGCAAGCTTCCCTCCTGGAGACCGCAGATCGCGGCTAGATCGCAGATCGCGGGGGAAAATCCGGGTTATTGAATATAGGTATAAGGTGTATGGGGGAGGATGTCAATCCATGTCTGTCTTTTGTTTGTGACCAAATTCTCCACGTACATCTCATGGCTCCCAGGCCTATTTCGTCTGGTATTGTTATCTTTCCACCCCCTTGGGACCAAAGTAGTGCTCCAAGGGATAGGGGAGTCACGTAGGAGGCCTCAATCTCCAACCAGCCACAGGACGCTGGGACGTTATTCCATACCACCGTTTGCCTTAGGTGGGCTGCTTTGTAGTGCTTGATTATATCTGGTACACCTAGACCTCTGCACTCCTTTGGGGCAAGCATTACCGTTCGCGCCACTCGCGGCCTCCTGTCTTTCCATATAAATTGGAAGATGCTATTTTGGATGTTTTTGAGGTCTGCCAGTGGCACGCAGACCGGGAGAGTCTGGAAGAAATATAGCAGTCTGGGAAGGATGTTCATCTTAACTGATGCCACCCTACTGAGCCACGAAATATGGTATTTGTTCCATCTCTGGAGATCTTGTTTAATTTTGTAAATAAAGGGGGGAAATTGCAGTTGTACAATGCTGCGTATGAGTTGGCTATTTTGACTCAAGTATTTTATGTTTGTGGAGCTCCACTTATAACTAAAGTTGAGCTGCATTAGTTTTACTTCTTGGACGGTCAGGGATAGGTTCAGGGCTTCTGATTTATCACTGTTGATTTTGTACCCTGAGATCCGGCCAAATTTTTCCAACTCAAATTGAAGATTAGGAAGGGTCGTCATGGGGGATGTCAGCGACAGAATAACGTCATCCGCAACAGTGAAATTTTGTGTTCTCTGTCTCCGATAACGACCCCTTTTATATCTTGGTTTTGTCTAATTGTTGCTGCCAGGGGTTCGATTGATAGTGCGAAAAGGAGTGGGGATAGAGGGCAGCCTTGTCTAGTACCATTCTTAATTTTTATGGGGACTGAGTCTCCTCCTGGGAGTTTAACAAAAGCCGATGGGTTCTTATATAGGGCCCTAACCCCCTCCAGGAAGGGGCCTCTGAATCCGAATTTAGTCATAGTATAATCTAGGAAATCCCATCTAATTCTATCAAATGCTTTTTCAGCATCAAGACTCAATAGGAATGCTTTTGTCCCCACGAGGTGCACGTGGTCAATGATATTTATTATTTTGCGCGTGTTATCCAAAGCTTGTCTGCCCGAAACAAATCCGACCTGGTCTTTATGGATCAAGCTCGGTAATATTGGATTTAGTCTGTTTGCAAGGATTTTACTATAAATTTTGAGATCCGAATTAAGTAAAGATATTGGCCTATAGCTCCCGCATTGGAGCGGGTCTCTATCTTCTTTATGGATAATTGCCAGGTTAGCTGTAGATATGGAAACTGGGACACCCTCCCCCTCCATAAACAAGTTGAAAACGTCCGATAAATGTGGAACCAGCACTTTCTTAATTTTTTTGTAATATTGATTCGAGAAACCGTCTGGCCCTGGGGTCTTATTTGCATTTAGTTGTTTTATTATTTCAAATATTTCTCAAGGGGATATTTTCTCGTTAAGTTTAAGTCAAAAATAGAACGGTAGCGGTCACAGCAATAGGAGTTCAGCCAGGGATGAAGTAAAATAAAATCAGCTTTAATAATTACATGCTGCACATCACAGAAAAGGTACTCTGACGCGTTTCGTCTCTAAGTGAGACTTTATCATCCCTGGCTGAACTCCTATTGCTGTGACCGCTACCGTTCTATTTTTGACTTAACCTATTTTGGCTGGGCACGCAGGCTTCTCACTATTGCATTCCAGACTTTTGAAATGCTGGCGCCACCCCTTCGAGTGTGCGGACGCGCCGGAGCGCATTGAATGCTGGGACGCATTGGTTGCCCTCTCTCCTGGCAGGAGACGGCGTCAGCTGGTTTGGAACCAGCTGTAAACCTCCACATGGGTATCATGTCGGCGTGATCCAAGAAGCTAAGATGCCACCGCCACCCCTTCGTCGCTGGAGGTGCGTCAGAGAACAGTTTCAACTGGCTACCAGCAGCTCGTCTTCTCTCCCTATGGAACGGCTAAAAGTGAGCTGAATCAGGATATTATAGTCACCAGGCAGGGTAAGGGCAGCAGCTTGCGGCTTCATTGGTTTAAGAGTGAGGTGTTCGAGGACACTTCATTTCTTGTACCTTGCTTCATCATGCATACTGGCCCCCCACCCAGGGTGAGTCTAACTATATTATCCGTTTAAGACTTTATAATATATATTTTTTCATTAGTGAGTTGCCCCTTCGTTCTTCTCAAAGTGGATTGTGGGTTATACCCATTCAACCTGTGTATGTGACTTTTGCAGCATCAGTTCCGGGGTGTACTCCCCTTTTCCTTGCTATCGTTAAGTTTAAGGACTGTTTCCTCTGGAAGGGCAGGTAAACTGCACTCCTCCAGGTATCTAGAGATAGCCACCAACCCAGACTGGGCGTTTTGGGGGGGGGGGGGGGGGGTTAGATTGTACAGTTTGGTGTAGAAATCCGAAAACTCTTGGGCAATTTCTGTCTCTTTAAAGGATTTTAAACCCGATTTGGTCCGAATTGCTGAAATTTGGGACTTAATCCGTAGACCTTTTAATTTATTGGCCAACAACCGGTCCGACTTGTTTCCTTTGTCATAATAGTGTTGGTTTGTCGATCTCAGTGCCCTCTCTACCTCATCAAGTTGGACTCTTTTTAATTAGATCCTTGTTTTTTCTAAAGTTTTGTGTAATTTTTTGGTGGGTTTGTTTTTGTGCGGTCTCCAAAGACAGGACCTTTTCCGTCAACTCCTTGTATTCATTTTCTCTCTTTTTCTTTTGGAAAGACGCTATGGAAATGGGGGAACCCCGGATCGTTGCCTTATGGGCTTCCCACAGCGTTATAGGGGCACCGACCGAACCCTTGTTTATATCAAAGTATTCATTTAGTTTTTGCGTAATTGTGCCCACTATTTCTGGGGAGTTTGAGAGTCATTTTTTCCAACTGTAGCTATTGTTCGTACCAAAAGGCAGAGAGAGCAACATGTCTATGGGGGCATGATCGGACCAAGTTATCGGGCCAATATTTGACGGGGTGGACGCCTGGAGAAAATTTTGGGTACCCAGAAAAAAATTAATCCTTGATTAAGACTGATGTGGAGCAGAATAGAATGAGAAGTCTCGCTATCCCTGGTTTTGGGTTCTCCAAATATCGAACAATGGGAAGTCTCTAAGCATAATATTTAATTTTTTGGCATTGATTATTGATGCCTTTGATGGCGCTATACCTTGGGCGCTCGATCTGTCTTGGTCCGGAGAACAGGTCATATTAAAGTCTCCCGCTATTATTACTGAGGGTGATTTAAGGTTACTTACAGTTTCAAAAATTGACTCCATAAAGGGGATCTGGCCTTCATTTGGCACGTAAACGTTCACTTGTGCGATCAGCTCTCCTGTAAGCGAACCCAACAAAATTAGGAATCTTCCCTCTGGATCCGAGATACTGTTTTCGAGGGCAAAGGGGGTATTACTTCGTATCAGAGTAGCTACCCCTCTTTTCTTAGTACGGCAGGAGGCGTAGTAGGCTTGTGTGTATTGTCTACTGAAAGTATTGGGAGGGTTATTTGAGTTAAAATGAGTCTCTTGTAAAAATAAGATGTCTCCTTTGAGCTTATTCAGTTCTTGGAGCACCAGTCTACGCTTTCTTACGGAGTTTAACCCCTTAACATTCATTTATATAAATGTTATGTTTGTTGTATTAACCATAGTGGTTTTATTGGATTGTGGGCCTTTGCTGAGATCACTTTCCCAGGGTGATCAGGCTCATTTATCTTGGGTCTATAGACTCTTCAGGCGTCATCTGCGCCTACCCCCAGAGTTTCAAGAGGCGACACATCTGAAGTGGGGGGGGCGAGGTAGGGGAAGGGGAAGGGGAGGGGGGAGAAAGAGATGGCTAGAAAAAGAAATTTGAAGGCTATGAGAGAGCCCATCCATGTTAAACCTTCCTTGCCCTACTGGCAAAGGTAGAGGGCTTATTGCCCTTTGGCGATCTTCCAACGCGCCCTCGGGAATGGCGCCCTAAGTGGAGGGGGGACCAAGCCCCTCTCTCATCTTGCGTCTTAATTTTATTTTCTTAGTACAACAGTTTTTAAAGTTTGGGGGAGCCAAGGGGGGTCAAGTATCTATCAGTGGAGGATGGGTGGGATTGGGGGTGGGGCTGGGGTGGACATAAAGGGGGGGTGGAAAGGGGCGAGAGAGAAAGGCGAGAAGGTGGGGTAACAGGGTGAGGGGGGAAGGAGGACGTTGGGGGAGATGGAGGGAGAGATCCACTGTACTCCTTATTACATGTAACGGGAACCTTTGTTGGAGCTTGCTATATGTATGGAATAAAACAAAGAAACTTATACATTTTAAAACAGCTACTCAAAAGGAGTCTTATCTTGATGCTTTGAAGATGGCATAAACCTATGTAAAACCTTAAACAGGCATTTTCCAATTTGTGACGGGGATGGGGGTGGTAGGAAGAAGGAGGGGATGGGGGGGGGGAAAGGTGGGACAGAAGGGAGGGGGGGGAAGGGTGGGAGGGAAAAAGGGGGTGGAGAGGAAAAAAAAGGGGGGGGGGGGGGAGAGAGCCACCGGGATTTATGTTGCCTTTACTGAGAATCCTTATTGGTACTTGTTATACATAAAACACCAGATATAGTAACTTATACAGGTTAACACAATCAAACAAGAGAAATCTTATCATGGAACTCTGAAGGTAGTTTCAACCTATATATAGATCCGATCAAACGTTTTCCACTTTATGGGAGGAGGCGGGAAGGGGGGGGGGGAAGAGAGGGGAGGGGAGGTGAAGGGAGAGAGGGAAGGGAGAGAGGGAGGGGAGGGGTGTGGGAGGAAAAATCCATCACGATCTGCCTTGCATTTACTGGGAACCCTTGCTGGTACTTGTTATTTATAAAACATCAGACATATTAACCCGTTAGGCCAGAGTCTGCAGGGACCCAGCATTGATCTCTCCTTCGGCACCCTCCGCGTTGCTCCCGTCTCCTCGGATACTGATCTTGGCATTGTGGGCACTCTGCGTGTGCCCTTCTGCTCGAGCTTCTTCTACCCCGGAGCAGGTCCCTCATACTGGGACGGGGAGGGGGGGGAGATGTTAAAAAACTCCATGCCAGCTCAGGGGGCTCAACCTCAGGGAAGGAAGGGGGTGGAAGTGGGGAGAGAGGAGGGGGGGGGGGAAGCGACCCCAATCAAATGCAGGGACCTGCCGGTTCGTTGAGTATCAACGAGGCCGGCTTGTAGAAGGAGGGTGGGGAGGAAGACCGCAGCGAGATAGGCCCCTCTCCCCGCCCCACAGGAGCGCGAACCCTCCAATGTCTGGAGGTAGAGCTCTGGTAAGTATGGCAGGTCCAAGTCTCCCCTGCTCTGATGAAGCAGGTGGGTAGTCCGTTCTTCTTTTTTGTTAGTCCTCGGTTATTGGATTCCTTTAGGATGCGATCCTCTGCAATGCCCTCTGGTTTCTACTTGGGGAGGGCGGTCTGCGGGAACCTTCCTCTTTGGCCTCTTCATTCAGGGAGGGGAGGTCCAGTGCCTTCAGGAAACAAGGGATGTCCTCTGTATAGGATATTGCATGGAATTTACCCTCAGCGAGCACTATCAATTTAATAGGAAAGCCCCAGCGGTACTTTATTTTCTTATCTCTCAGCAAGATCGTGAGGGGTCTTGGCTCTCTCCTTCTTTCAATAGTTGCTCTGGAGAGATCCGAGTATATCTGAATAGGTGTGCCTTTAAAGAAATGGAGCCTTTGTTCCTGCTTGCTGTTAGGATGCGTTCTTTTTAGGAATACAAATGAAATCCAACGATTACATCCCTTGTTTTTTTGGGGTCAGAGAATTTAGGTCCAAGAGCTCTGTGTGCTCTATCAAGCTCCAGAGTTTCCTGGGACAGATCAGGTGCCAGCTCAAGAAATAATTCCCTCAGGTATGGTCGTAGGGGTTCTGCTGGAATTGATTCCGGGATATTTGCGCACCCTGATATTCTGTCGCCTCTCTCTATTCTCTTGATCTTCGATAGATTCTTTTAGAGATCTTATCTCAAATGCCATTCTATTTAGATCATCCCATGTTTGATTGTGCATTTTCAATGTCTTCCATCCTCTGCTCTGTGGCCTCTGTTCTTTTCGTTAGGGTCTCCATATCGCCTTTCAGGGTATTAATGGCCTTGTTGAGGTCCTCCTGGAAGCCTATTCGCATCCTGGAGAAAAGATTCTCCATATATGCTTGCGTGAGTTCCCCCGTGGGGCCTGAAACCTCCGACTCCATTTCGCCTCCGGAGCACATGTCTCGACACAATCTTGTGAGGCCTCACTGGTTCCTGTCTGGCGCGGACTCAGGGAAAAGTAGGCTGATACTCTTTGGGGTAGCGGTCTTTTGTTTTTATTAGCCATCTCTGCTATCCAGCAAGTTTTGTGGCCCCGTTTGGTAGCGTTAAATGTCGGTTGACGCTTGTACTAATTTATTTGCCTAGAGAGGGGCTACGGAGCAAGTCCCTCAGACGTCCATACCCGATGACGACGCTGGAATTCCTCCCTTTAGAACATTTTTAATGGGGCAATGTCATTTAATCTTGTCAGTGTCTGCTGTGTCACTCCTCTGTAAGTAAGCCACTTTAATGTATCTGTAATTGGGGTTCCCAGTGTCATGTGGACATTGCCCAGAGACAGAGGCATGTATATCTGCTTTTGCAAGTTACTCTTCTATCTCAGCAGTCCCTTGGCTAGGTTTAGGTTGTTTTTTTTATTTTTTGTGTTTATTTATTTATTTTCCTGAGGGGAGATGTGCCTTTAAATCAAACCTGCGGCGGCCATCTTGGATTTGGCTGACACGCAGGGAGCCAGACAGCTCCAATCCCAGCAGCAGCTCTGCTCAGTCCTCACCGCGGAGGCACAGGAAGGCGGAGGGAAGTGGAGGGAGCGCAGGTAGGCAGGGGGTAGATCGGTAAGGCACACTCTGAATGATCGCCGGCCAAGCGAAGATAAGCCCGGCACTCGGCTCCCTCTCCTTTACAGAGCGGCCATCTTAGGCAACCTGCAGCTGCACCAGGGTCCCGCGCCACCTCCGCATGCCCCGCCGGTAGCCCCAGTCTCCCCCCCCCTCACAGTGGAGGCAACAGGTGAAGGGAGGTGCAGGGAGGCACGCTCTGACTGACCCCCGGCAGGGGGATGGTATGCCCGAAAATCCGCTCCCTCTCCTTTAATGGGCAATGGTGGCCATTTTAGATGCTACCTAGCCGCTCCAAACCCCCGCGCTGCCTCCCACTGATAGTCTCCGGGCTACTCACTCAATTCTCCTTCTTGCGAGTTTGCCTTTATAATAGCTCTTGCCCCCTGTGGGCCTGGCAGGGGAAGCCAAGGGAGAGATGGATACCGCACCACGATCCTTGAAGGAGCTCTGCTCTGGGGCTGCAACTTGCTGTTCTGTCTGCTAGGCCTCAAATCACCAGTTTATTCATAAAATGTCCAATTAATGTCAGATATGTGTGATTATGGCCTCTAAATATTCGCCGCTTCTTTGGCTATTCGTATTTGAATAACATCAATTAATTTGGCTAAGTATGGGCCAGGATGGATATAGATATTTGATCCCTCTTTGTAGAGCTACAGCATCACACAGCCATCTTGGTTAGGCTCCAAGCCACGCCTCATTGTAGACTAACTCTTTTAATGCCTTATTCATTAAGCTACGATAGTGCCCATCACAGCATGGTCATGGGAAAACTGCACTATCGCAGCTTAATGGAAAAGGCTCTTTGAGGGTCTCTGACATGGGACAAGAGCTGGGACAACTGCGAGGGCCTGCCCAGCTGATACCAGAAGTCGGATCCGACTTGTGTCTTCCGGGAACCTGGCTGGGCCCTCTAGAGCATCGTAAGAACAGCAGCTAAGGGCCTGCCAACCCCTCAATGCCCTAACAAAGTTTCACACGCCACTAGCACCCCCAACCCCCTCCGGAGCACCTGGAAAGGCTGTAGGTGGACCTGCCCATACTGTTGAATTTAGACTCTGCATGACTGAGTAACTTTCTATGGACAGATATATTTGACCTATATATTCCATTGGAATATATGTTTACATTTTTTCAAGATTGCATGATATACTGTAGATTTTCACCTACTACTTTGCACATTCTTCTATTTCTTCAACTTGGAATCCATACAAATTGTAATTTTGCTTGTAGAGCACATTCAAGCTACTGTATGTGACATTAATGTTTAAAAAGGGGTCTGTTAAGGCTGAAGCGTACAAACTTTTCAGTCTGCTCTACCCCCCCCCCCCCTTACCTTGTCTCCGGCGTCAAATGACGCTGCTAGGTCATGTGACAGGGCAACACGACGTCACGTGACAACACGGCTTCATTTTTACGCCATGGCGATACGTCGCCGGAAGCCATCCGAGACAAGGCAAGGGAACTTACAGAGGCTTAACGCAATCCCCCGACATTTAATTTAAATGCTTTGGGGAAGAGTGCGGGGCCTCTGTAAGCGCCGCATCCCCCAGTTTGCGCACCCCTATGTTAAGGAACTATAATATGATTAAGCAACTAGACATGAATATGATGTAATCATAGTTAAAACGATACATTTTATTTTTTTAAAGCAGCAAACTTTATAGCTCGTTGTTTTTTTTTTTTAACATGATTGGAACGGGGGACCCTTAACTGCTCTTTTTTTCAACTCTGGGGATCCCCCGGTCACCTAGATACTTAGCTGCTGGTCTTCTGCCCCAATCACGAGGAAACAAAATGAGATCATACCATAGGCCAGTAAAAAGACCATGTGTATGACGTTACTGGCCATCTTTAAAAATACCAGGAAGTGCACCGGCAGCTAAAACTGTAAGTATTTTGGGAACCTGGGGGTCCCGCCGCTAAAGATTAAGTCCAGATTTCTTTGTTATGTTTGTGCAAATAAATTAGTACTTCAGTATTGGGCGATGCCTTTTGTATTCGGGGTGACAATTTATATTCAGGCTCTATCGGTGTCTTACAGCACATAAAGCATCAAATCGGGAAACATCCGATATGTGTTTTTTTTTTTTTTTAAATCAGTTCTGTAGTATTAGATAATACTGTCTGCCATTTTTAATGGTTTTTATTTTTTTTTGTAATGTACTGATCATCCTTTGCTCGCTACAGCAACCATTTACAAAGTCATATCCACTTCCTCTTTTGAAACCGGTTCTGACACACACCTTTTTTTAGCTCTGGCCTTTGGCAACAAACTATCACAAACAGATATCTTGCTGTGTTCCAAACAGCAGACTGTCTATTACTCTGAAAGCCGTAACACTTACAGAAGAAATATAATGTTACATATCGGCTGCAATATTTCACAGACTGCATGCAGCACAACGTTAGAAGGTGGCCATCTCGTTAGGCACACAATCAGGATTTTGACAGATTTATAACAGGAGCACCAACAATTCCCAGTTTAGATAAGAATGTAGAATTATCAATTGTCACATACTTTAGATATACAAATAAGAAAAAAGAAAGACAGACAAAAAAGGGGAATATAATATTGCTGCTTTAAAGCTGCAGACTAAGCAATATCCTACGTGTTTTTTTTTTAAATCAGTCCTGTACTATGAAAAACTACGTGTAGCATTTTTTTAAAAACAACAACTCTGAAATTACATTTTTAATGTAATAAGCATTTTTTGTTTCTATAGCAACCATTTACAAAGTCACATCCCCTTCCTCTTCTGAAACAGGGGAGCTCTGCCCTCTCTCTAGCAGTGCAGCAATTGTATCTAGTCACATGGTCTTCCCCACAGAAATTTGCATCTTTGGTCCTCATCTGCTGCACTGTCAGCCATTTAGTGAACCCTTGAGCCGAATCTTCGCCGATCGATGGCAACTTACCTAATTACGTATCATTGTGTGGATTGTATTGATGCACATATTAAAGCGGAGGGGATGCAGCTTGGACAGCTGCTTTAAAGGCGTATTTAAAGCTTTTTACATGATGCCAGAAATACATATACATTGAAATGTACTGCAGTATCTCCAGCACATGCCAAATTGTGTCATATATGTTTTGATTAAAGTCCAAACCAACTGGACAGTATATACCGTGATTTACAGAATTAGCAGACAGAAGAAAACTGAAGATCTAAATCTTTCTTACAAATACTATGTATTTCTAAGAGAACTTGTTATCCAGTGATTTCCTCAAAAGGTTTCTGGAGTAATCATATTTTAGGGCTGCAGATTATGGACATGGCAGTTAATCCTTTTAGAATATAAGAATTTTTATGACAATCTCCTTCTCGATTTGTTAATTTTCATTGAAATACAGTGTCCTTATCTCTCCTCCCATAGTGTCTTTTTTCTTGTGCCTACTTGATTTCCCCCCTGCGTATATTAATAATGTAAATCATACCTGGGTTGATTTAGACTACCTTTAAACTATTTAAGGACAGTGTAAGGAGATGTTTTATAGCTTTTGTAGATTTAGTCAACAGTACTGTACCAACAGAGACATTTCCTGACACCATGCACTCTTGAGAATTTATGAATCCTTACGGTTCAAGTAGACATATTTGCCAATTTGTGAATTTTTTTTAGTTACTAAAATGTTGGCGATCTCTCTGTTGCAGTGGGTTGAAAACTTCCACTGATGAAAGAAAATTTTGATTTTTTTTAAGCCAATTACTGTATGATCAACCTTCACAATTAGTGTGCCAGCATGCAACTTTACATCAGCAGAATTCAGAAGTGCTGATTTTTTTTTTCTTATTTTTATCTAGCTTACCTCTAAAGCCACATGTTATTGTATATTTCACACTTTAAACTGATCTTAAACTTATTTTTAAATACACAAACAATGTGAATCCCCACCAGGGGTTACAAAAGAATCTCTATTGATTTGCACTCATACATGGGTATACATGTGATAGGGTAAAGTAACCCCGAGTACCATACTCGGCTCAAATACAATCTTGACAACAAACCCATTGATAGCTCCTAAGAGACACCACTAAAAATCAAAAAAATAATACAATTGTATTATATATATATATATATATATATATATATATATATATATATTTATATATTTATATATTTATATATATATATATATATTTAGCCAATTACTGTATGATCAACTTTCCTTCACAGATAGTGTGCCAGAATGCAACTTTACATTATACAGTACAAGCGTATTCCATCAACGAGTTTAATATTTATTTATTTATTTTACTAATGTTTTTATTGATATTTTCACAAAAAGTTCTAACAAAATTGAATTTTGCAAGAAAATCAATATTTGAAAATTCAGACCGCATCCAGAGCCTGAAATATGGCGAGAGACTCGCCTCTGTCATTTGTCTCTCTTCTCCCCAAAAACTCTATATTAGAATCTGGATTAAAAATGCTTGTCAAATTTTTAATTAAATGGTCTGATTTGGCAAATGCAAACGATAACCTTTTATCAGACGAACGTAGGTGGAAGTTGGCACAGCTTTAGTGTTTAGGGATGGCCTTTTGATGTAGTAAATGCAAGGGAGCCTATATCAGATTTTATCCCAGTCAGCTGAGGTGGCTGCAGGTTCTAGTTCAGAGTAATCCTGTCCCCATGTCATCACTATTGTGACACAACACCACATCACCCTTTATAACCTATCTAGTGCAGACAGTATAAAGGACAAGACATGCCAGCTCTCACTACATCTCTGAGTGTCACTGATTTGGGATCAGTCGAAAAGATTATTTTTTATTTTATTTTTCCATTAAAATGCTACTTTTTTGGATCAAATTCTCGAAATCACATTGGTTTTGGTCCTCAGTGGCTGACATCACTGCAGGTGTGGCATTGACGAGGGGCTCTGAAGATTCCACATTGAAGTGTTAAGGAGATGACGACAGGGACACATGCCTAGTAGGGAGACAAGTTGATCGTATTTTATGAGTGCAGTTAACTTCACTGCACATGTGCCAACAATCTTTAATGCATTATTTCTAAGGTTGCCTGATCTCTCTCATTTATTTTATAAACATGAGACGGTAATTCATAAATCTTACCATGAGGAATGAAATGAAAATATGTTCCATTCATCAACTGTTGGACAGCTCACAAGCTGTCTGCGAGCATTAAATGTAAAGGATTCTCGCCAGTGGTTCAAGTACTGGAGATGTTTCTGTTATTTTGGAATATCAATGTTTGTTACCATGGTGAACTACATGTGTTTTCTAACCGTATGACTTCATTTCATTTCCCTTTGTCAACTGCTTGTGCTAAGTGTGCATTTTGTTTGTCAAATAATGTGATTTGCTAATAATGTCTGTATATTGCAGTAGGTTAGCCTTTTCTATTTATCTTAATATATACTGTATCTCTTATTTGGAAGGAATGCACTTCCAATGTGCCATTCACATTTCTAGTGTAAATAAGGTTTATATTTTATTTTCCTTCATTCATTTTAGACTAGCGGTGTTTGCCGTTTCCCCCCATTCATATTAAACATAGGGGTGGAGCGTCTGTAGAATAAATACACTACAGTACAAACCTATTTTTCAAAAGTGAAATATATTTGAAAGAAAAAGTATACAAGTCCCCATTGCAAAGGTAGTAGAGATATAACTGGCGAGGATCATCGCTTCACCTCTCAGCAGCTTAATGATGTGCACTGATAAATACTGGCCCACTCATTTCCTGTGCTAATTACAGGTAGTCCTCGTTATCCAACGTTTCACTTTCCAACGAATGGCTTATCCAACAATTTACAATGCAACCCCTGTGGCCATTTTCGACGCCGGAATGCGTTATCCGACGCCTGAATGTGTTATCCAACGCTCACCGCCACTGATTAAAATGGGACTCACTTTACAACGGTTTCACTATACAACGCTACTTCCAGAACGGATTCCGTTGGTTAACCGAGGACTGCCTGTAGTAGTTCCAAGTGTAAGAAGAGGAGCGGGGTAGTATTCACTAGCGGGCCGGCATTAAGCAACTGACAGGAGCGGGAAGAAGCTCTTGCCCACGGTTGCAGCATCTCTTCTGTCTGTGCACCATGTGTCTGTGGGTAATGTGCAGCCTTTTTAAGGGCGCAGTGGTTTCCCTGAGGCCTTTTAAGTATATGATGTTGCCTGACACTTATGTAGAATGACATTAATACCCTCATCATGGGGGCAGAGGTGTGTAAGCTACTTACATCAGCAGTGCAGAGTAAATCACCATGCTGGATGTCAGCGATGCCCTGAAGTTTGGTCAGCAAATATTAGATGTCTCTAAGGTACGACTTTGTCTGTATCACTAAAGGTCGAATATTACTATCTAGCGAGATGGAAGGTGTTTGAAAGGGTGAAATAGTTCTGGAAACATTTAGGCGAGCAGGTGGTTCAAGTAGATCTTTGCAGGTCTTGGGTAAGTGATAAAAATAAGTCCTAGGTGTAAAATCAGTCATTTGGAAGTTTTTAATTTGAGTGCTAATTACTCCTCTTTGGTGTGCCTCAAATATAAGATCATCAATCTTTCTAATACAGTGTTGTTGGGTTAGCTGGCAAACGTCTATAATGGACCAAGTAGTTCAGCTGCCAGTGCAGTGCATTGGTAAAATGTATTGTTTAATACATTTATTGCCCATGTATTCTATATATTGTCACAGTCCCCATATGGAACAAGTCTCTATCAAGTTCTGTATTTTTTTTGTTGTTGTTTTTTTTACATTTCCCATTTATAGTGCTACAAAATAATTGATGATTACGATAGGTTATTAAAGCACAAGTCCACGTTGATCGCCATTACGTTTTGCATTTTATTTACTCTCTTTTTACGCTTTCCATTTCCATTTGCTATTTCTATTCTTAAAATCTGATGCTGTTTAGAAGATATAAGCGTTTGAAATATTAGGTGTCTGCGAGGTTAAAATGAAGCTCTCCCCAAAACCCAGTGCAGTCTGAACGTTACCGTGATAACCGCAGAAGCTAGGCATAAGGTCAATCCTGATTTTTAATGCTAATTTTTTCAAAGAACAGGACATCTTTAGGAGGCAAATTTGGTGCGGGTGGAAGGTTGCTGCTTTAATTGATGAAACTAAAATATCTGTGAGATAATACATGGTATAGAAAATTAAGGGAAATAAAATATATTTATTATGCATCTCTTAATGGTACCCTAAAGCCATTGGTCAATTTCTTGATGGTTTGATTTCCCTTCCAAATGTATTGATTTTATCTGCATGTACAATAGTATCCGCTAGAACAGGGGTGCGCAAACTTTTCAGTCTGCCCAGCCCCCACACAGAACATATGCAGTTATCAGATGTCAATCAGTTAACAAGTATAAGCAAACCCTCTTCCTGGTGCCCTGTCGAGTGCTTGGGCTCGAGTCCCCAAGCACTCGACAGGGCACCAGGAAGAGGGTTTGCTTATACTTGTTCACTGATTGACATCTGATATCTGCATATGTTCTGTGTCTTTTACAATATTCTTGTATCTACATTCATTGTTTGATATTTTATATCTGCTTATGTGATTTGCCCTCTTTAGACTTTAGATTTATATCATTAGCTGAGTGTGTGATTATTTGACAGTGGGGAGGGAAGGCTTAGGGAAGTACCTCTGGGACCCTTTGGGACCAGGGGGAATGGGCCAGATGAAGAGGTCACCCCTCGAAACGTCGCCCCCTAGTTTGCTTTCCTTTTTCCATTTTTGTGATTTTTTGCTTTTCTTTTGTGTTTTTTCCCCTTCTCCTTCTTTCCCCTCTACCCCCTTTATTTTTGATTTTCTCTATGGTGTTATTTATTCTTGCATTGGCGTATTGGCTATTGTTGCTATATTTTCAGTTTATTATTAGTGTCATTAAATTATTCATATTCCCTACACTGGTATTCGCTTATATCTGTAGCTGTGAGACAGAGAGTGCTGGTACTATTTTTTGGTTTGTTAGTACTTCTGAAGGGAATTAGGGTCCCTTCCTGTTCCGTGCACCCTGCAACCTTGCTGAGTCATTGTGTCAGAGTGCTGTCTATCACCCCCCCTTTTCTACCATATGTATGAGAAGGTTTCAAATTCAAAACGACAAAAATATCATTTGATTACATTCACATGTCTCAGACAGGCCTGCTTTTCACCATTATCTCTTATCATACAATACTTTCTCTGCAGCCAGGGATTCTGGGAATTGACATGCAAATGAGCACAGTGTGTGCCATCTTTTACTTAATGTCCATTTTAACATGGACCCCTGTAAGCCATGCTCCTGCCGCATTACACAGCTGTAGCTCATCTACCCCTGCCCCTAAGTGAGATTGGGGTGGGTATGCCTTCTCCTGGCTACTCTGTGTGGTGATGTGTACCTGTTGGCAACAGGAGGGCTGAGTGCACCGTGATGGTGTGGGGAGAAGCAGGACAGGAGGGACAGGTTTTACCTTAGTTTTCCATAGGTGCAGCGCCTCCAGCCAGCAGGGATCCTCTGCGGTTGATCAGGGGATGTGCCCCTACTTACATTCCTCCATACAGCAGAGACAGTCACGGACAGCATTGTCTTTCTTGGTTTTATTGCAGGTAGATGTTACAGATTACATACATGTATTTCTTGGCTTTCTCTTATAAAGACAGGCAGTGCCCTGAGCAAGGCATTAAACCCCTCTCAGGCTTGCTGTACCCCTCCACCATCTCCTGGGGAGGTGGAGGGCTTAGATGGTGCTCACTCCTCAGAGGAGGAGGTAGAATCTTCCAGGGCCCTACTAATTTAGGAGAATGCCTTTTTATAACCTGTGAGCTGTTGATTGTAACCCTGCCCCTTAATAAGATAGGTTAAATACTGATTGGCTATCACTCCCCATAGATGAACCAACCAGTATCCCTCTCTCAGGTTGACATTCTCTGACAGTTGCTAGACCCGCCCTTGGATGCTGATGACATCACCCAAGGCTGCAACACACACACCGGGCCTAAAGAAGGAATTAACCTTTCCACTGCCTGCACCTAACAGGGCTGACACTGGAAAGGCCCAGGAAAAAGAAGTAGCTGCCGGGAGGCTAGGCTATTCAGTTTTTCAGCACAGTACTTCTTGAGGTGCATAGCTAGTATACTTACTCACAGACCGCTGTTTGGATCTTTTGGGTCTCTTCAGTGTGAGGCTGGTTATACGGGCTTTGCAATGTGAAGCTGAAATAGGACTCAGCCACACATTATATATGTTATGGGGGTAACAAAAAGTGACAAATCTCCACTGTAGTGTACAGTAAATAAAAATACCACTTGTGAGCACATTCACAGGTCTGCAAACCCTGCTTTTCACCATTACAAACAGGAATTTTTCTATTTCACACCAAGGGATAATTCCTTATATATTTTTAAATTAACTTGTATTTTCTTTTATTGGTGAAGAGGTATTCAGCACTCACATTGGCAAACAAGCTGTGATTATTGTTCTTTGTACTAGTTTACAGTGAGTTGTGTTTGCCTGTGGTGAGATAAAATAATCCTCAATTGGAATTATCACTTACAAAAAACAAATTTGCGCTTAAGGCTCAATTTCAGCTTCGTGATAATCTTACAGTTCAATTTTTCACAGTTTTTTTTTTCCTACTGTACATTTATTTGCATTGATGCAAGGCAAAGGATAGCATGGATAGTTATTTAAAACCATGGCAGCATCGTATGTACAGGTCATGTCACCCCGTAGTTTAAGCGCGGCCAAGCATTGTCAACAATGTTTCTGATTTAAGCCCCATTCATTGAACTCCGTTTTAAATCTTCCCATGCGAGGAAAAGACCTCTTCACCGCATGTAGAGTAGGTGGCTTAGACCAGCAACTAGCTCCTGAATATATTCCCTCTCCCCACCAGGGCATTGCTGATTTGCTTTGCATGAGGTGATGTCTTTTTATTATTTCTGACTCGGATGTTTCCATTGTCCCTGTGAGATTTGGAAAGCTTATTCACACTTCCCTATAAATGTGGCATAGCAAACTGTTAAATATGCACAGCAAATTAGGAGATAGACATTCTCATTTAAATATCAAAGTATGCTGTGAAGCCCACATGAGAACATGAGCGCAAATAATATTAACATGACTGGAAAAAAAATCATATTTGCAGTGACTTGCATCATTTGCAATGTGATGCAGGTCACACTAGCAATGGCACGATGAGCACTTTCTTGTTTTACCTTAATGCGTGCGCTTTTTTTCTATGTGATCCAGGTACCAAAAATTAACTTGGTTAGAGCTTCTTTTTTTTTTTTTTTTTTACTCTATACCACAACATTTTTATCATCATTGTTTTCAGTGAAAAAGGTATTAAAAGTTGTCATGTTATAAAATGCAGACGAGTAGTATTTCAAAGGGGGAAAAAAAATGTAAGTGATATGTTTCTCTTTCCTTTTAGTACCTTTTGTATAATGTATCATCTTATTCTCTCACCTACTGTAGCTCAAAGGGGATACTGAAAGAAAGACGTTAGCCTGGAGTATTTTCTATGTTATCTCACAGCCACCTATTGATATTTCAAGACGCTGCTGCTAGGACATGGAGCTTTCAAAGCAGCAGCTGGCAACTAAGCCCCAAACGAAGTTCCATGACTGCACTGTAATAGTTCACTTGGTCACCTTTTGTAAGCACTGGTATGGGCCTATATCCAGCACAGAGCTGAAAAAGTCCTATTTCATTTTGCAGCACAATCTTTCCCTTTAGTTATTTGATGGCTCTGGCAACTAAACCGATTATATTATGACAATGCAAATTCACTGTTGTATGGAGATGCCATCCTTATTTGGATGGATAAATGCAGCCCTTATTTGATTTCATGCAGTAATGTGCTGGAGCAAAAATATAGAGGCATGTCAAAGATAGAATGCTCAGAAAGGAAGTATCCATCACAACTATCGATCTCCGGCATAGTCTTTGAACAGTCGTGGCCTTTTAACTTTATTTTTATTTATTTTTCAATTTCATAATCGTTTATAATTCCTGGGCTGAACAGTTCTAATGTATGCCAGCTCCTGGGAGTCTAGTCACCATATATCACAACAATGATACCAGCCTTGAAGAGAATGCATGACGTGAACGTTTTGATGATTTACTTGGAGGGATAGGCATATACAATGGTATACAATATTGCTGGTTAAACGACAGAATTGGTATTTTCTGGTAAAAGGCATGATAAGCATGTATGGCAGATATGTATAAATTATATTCTGGGCAGTGCAAGTCAAGTAAATGTTTGCCCTTTGTCAAAGTTGAAGAAAAAGTATGCATTCTTTCAATAATTTTTATTTTATTGCCCTAAACGCTATCTAAACAAAAGTATCTAGCATTTGTAGGCTGAAAACTTGCCTATTATGTATTTATTATAGCACATCTCTTGAATGCAAAGTGTGTATAAATTGAAAGTATTTCAAGATGTGCTAAAAAATAAAGTATTAATGCATGTGCAATGGGGGAAAAGCTGGGGTGATGGAAGAACCCTAAATCTGTATATGGCCGTTTCAATTTGATATCCTTTCTAGGTTAGAAAAATATTGCTGACTACACAGTGACATCAGGCAGAAGAGGAAATTAAACCCCGCCATAACTTTAAAAACATAAATTAAAAATATAGCAGTGACATTTTGGTTAAAAAAATGGTATCAATTACCCAGACAAGACCCCTTAAACATGCAACTGGCATTAGTTCACTTTGGTCCTAGGAGCAATCCACTTTGGTGTCCTTTAAAGGAGCAATTCACACTGCTCGAGATTTTTGCTTTTTAAAAAATATTTTTATGTAACTTAACTACGGTCCCCCGGAGCTGCTCCTGCAGTCTGGCACCCGGCACAAAAGGGCTGCGGGTTCGGGGATCACTCCTGCGGTCAATAGAAATCTGCAACATAATCGGGAGAGGACATTTGAGGCTTTCTATTGGTGACCCCTGTAGCATGTCTGTACCTGTAGTTTTATTTTCCAAAACGACAAAACATTCAAAGCCTTGCCTATCGGGGGAGCAGGGATGAATTCTGAGGGTTCCACCAGTACAGGTGAGCTTTTGTTTTAAGTAGAAGATACTGGGATGCGTGGCACTACCGTTGCGCAAAATTGAGAACAAGAGGGGATACCCCTAAAAATATTTATTGAATCACACAGGATCAATGTAGGTAGGGAAAATGCACCTACATGTTTCGCGCTGACCACGCTTTATCAAGGTGTACCTTGGGCATTTTGTAAAATAAGTAAGTTCCCAACTATATTTCTACCTTGTCTGGAAGTATTATGCTCTTTAAAGTACATTATATGGGAGATGTTTATTGCGCTGCATTATGTGGTTATCTAGCCCAGACTCCATTAGGTACCCAAAGAGCTAAACGCTGACATACTTATTGACTATTAAGGAGGTTCTGGACTTGGAGACTTATGCAAGCAATGCCGCATTAGTCTTTTCTTGGTCTGAGCACCAAATCCTATTGGACTGTATTCTGCAGCTTTAAAAAAATAACAAAAAACAGTTTTGGGGAAACTGTTGCTTTATAAGCATATCTACAGGACTGAATATTTGCAAATGTTCAGAGTAGTTAAAAGATCTATGTGCCGTATATGCCTTAATTTTCTCTTGAAATTATTAGCCTTATTTCTTGCTCTTGTACAGAATTATTATATTTTGAAAACTTTTTGCCATTTTTACACTTACTGTATTCTTTTTTTATCCTCGCATTGTTTATTTAATGTTGCAGCTCGTATTCTGTGGACTAATACACAGGCAACATTACATAAATATAGAATGATAACATCAATTGGAATTTCATGTGGCAAGCAGGGCCAAAGAGTCATGGTGGCAAGTACAAATGTAGTCCTCATTGTTCCCAGTATTAACGCAACATATTCCGTTATACCTCGAGTTTCCATACAATTCAGTGACGTGATGCTGCAGAATATCACAACATATCCTGGCAAATCTCCCCCAGAGGGAGCAATAAAGTCTACTAGATCTGTACAAAGCCTCTGTTTCCGACAGACTCCATTACACAATAGAATCTCTGCAGTGCTTAAGAGGAAGCTGGTAACAACCAGGCCCAGGTCGAAGTTACACTCCAGTTTGCATAGCTTACCCCCACTCCTCCAGGCATAATAGAGGAGACAGAAACAAGGAAGCAAGAGAGCATGAATGATGTATAGGGGAGCCCATGAGAGGGGCATGGGGTTGAAGAATAGAGAAGCAAGTTGATAAAGCAAAGAAATAGAGCGACACGTGGTAAAGGAGATAGTAGGAAAGAAGCAGTGGGTGTCAATGAAGGGAAATCATTATTTGTATTACAAATGCTTTTGTACGGTATGTGTATTTGGGGGAGGAGAAGGGGGGTCTTCTTGGCAGTGCTTTTTTAATGAAATTAGTCCTGGCCGCAAGGGAATATTTTGCCAGCCTTATTGGCAATCGCTCTGATTTGATTTCCTTTGTTTAAAATATTCTTGCACAGACCAAAAGCAAAAGGTACAAAGAGGTATTACGGTTTATTTCCATCTGGGGCACCTATAGTGCTTTTGAGTAGTCAGGCTGTATTTTATAACTTGTCTGTTTTAAATAGCAAACACGTGTATATATATATATTTTTTTTTTATACCATATTTCAAATCCTAGTTTGTAAACCAAATGTTATATCTTTGATACTCAGCATATTGTATGTTTCTCAGAACATTTTTACTATGTAATTGTTAAATGTGATATTGGCACAGTCGCTTCTGAGTGAGATGCAAACCATCTGTAAACGTACATAGGCAAAATATTCAAAGCTCATCAAAGTTGCAATGACACATTCTGAGCATTGCTGCACTGTGGTCTCTGGCTTTGGAAGAAAGGGGAAACATGTCTTTGCCATTCTGATTCTTCAGAAAGACTGGTACAAAATTCTGATTTTATGTGTTTATGTTCAATAAAAATAATCTATTAATGTAGCAATATGCCACAGGTTTCTTCCAGCCTATTATATAAAATGTTGCTCGTCTAACTGGGATTTGAGACTTTCGTTGGATTAAATCAGTGTTTTTTTTAACCTTTTTCTGATTAAGGGACCCTATAATAATACTGTGAATTTCTGAGAAACCCCTCTAGTAACATTTCTGAGATTATATACATTGTAAATACTTCTGTATTTTGTACAATTTTCAAATGACCTGAAAATTGCAGGGAACTGTTATGGGATGCCCGGGGAACTCATGGGTTCCTAGGAACCCCTGTTGAAAAACACTGGATTAGATGCACGCATGACCAATATGGGGACCTTTGTATTCAGTGGCAAAGCATTTATATTACGCATGTCCTACAGGACTGTCTAGGACATTTCTCCACGACCAAAACGCAGCCGGTGTTCCACTGCAGGGACATTTTGATGCGGGACACTTTGCCTTGATGTCCGCCGCTTGCTCGACCTGACAAATCAGGTCTGCCGCACCCAATCACCAACTCCGACAAATGAATTCTTAAATGTACTGCGCAAAACTGCTACAATGCCAAGACAGGCCAATCCGAAGCACCATCTTTAAATGTCCCAGATAGACATACAGTATCTAGGCATTGTAGCGGACATTTACACATGCGGTTGCTGGAGCGTCAGACCTGGCTTGTGGGGTCGGGTACGCGACCGGACATCGCAGCGAAGTGTCCCGCTGCGAGCTGCCCTGTAATAATAATAATTGTTTGTTTTTGTATAGCGCTGCTAGTTCAAAGAGACATTTGCAGACACAGTCCCTGCCCCGTAGAGCTTACAATCTGTTTTTTTTTTTGGTGCCTGAGGCAGAGGGAGATAAAGGTCACAAAGAACTGACACTGGGAATTGAACTAGGATCCCCTGCTTCAAACTCTGTGCCCATCAGTGTCTTTACTCACTGAGCCACTCCTCCCTGTGGCGAAGTGTCCTGGTGGCGGAGCACGAGCGGCGGTTTGGTCGTGGCCAAACGTCCCATTCCCCTTCAGGAGATGCTTATAGTATTCTGTATGGTGCTTCGCCTCATTTTGCAGATTTGAACTGTCCTCGGGGCTATTCATGAAACTTCGGCTGTGCCAATCCGGAAATTCCCACTAGAGGCAACGGGAGTCTCCGTGCGATAATTTCCCTATTAGGCACTATCGCCGTTTAATGAATAACCCCCGTAGTGCTAGATTACTTACAGTATGCACGTGCCATTCACTAAAGTATGATACCTGTGATATCGGTTAAAAGTAATTAAAACTTTCAATTGATCTTACTCTCATTCTTCAGTGTCTCCACAAACCTTGTGGAACTAATTCACAAAAAGCACAATTCTTCTGGGCCACAATTGGCCCTAAAATCCACATATTAAAAAAAATCTTCAACCAAACAGTATGACCCAACCCATGGCATCTTCACTTTTGCAGACCCACATAAATTCAAAAATCTAAATTTAAAGCACAGCAATTCCCTGTGTCTTTAGTCTTTATTTTTTATTTTTTTCATTCTTCTTAATGTTGTTCCCTCAGTTGCCAGATTCTAACAGCTGTGAATGTGAGTTAGTGTTTTTTTTATAGTAGATCCCACCTCCTTGCATCTGGGCAGCAACAATTGTAAAGAGAGGGGTTGACGGCGGCTCTAGGTTTTGCAGGGAACGAGGCAAAAAATGAAAAAGGGGACCCGGACTGCAGCTTTGATCACCCTGCCAGCCACACAGCACACCACAGAGTTTAAGCTGCTAAATTGCAATTGACTTGTAACTCTAGAATGTTCCCCCTCAGCTCGGCGTGAGGCCTCAGTGAGGAGGTAGGGGCTGCTGCCGCGTTGGACCCACTTCACTCTGACAAACAATTGTATGATCGCCATGCCCTAAGTAGCCGTCAATGCCCTGAGCTACCTCTCAACAGTTAGAAGCAGGGACTTTATGGAGCAACAGCTCCCATGAAGATTGAGCAAAGGAAGAGAGCTGCAATGTATGGAAGGATTTAGAAAATACTACACAATATACTGTATAAGTTTGTGTGTCATTGTCCATGCATTGCATGGTGTTTAACCCTCAGGGACCTGTTAACCACAGAGATGCCATGTTTTATAGGCCCCTATGAGAGGATCAAGGTAGTTGGTGCTAGGGGTGTTGGGGAATGTAATAACCCCTTAGACCTACGTGACCCTTCCTAGCTAACCACTTAAGATGCCAAGAGGTCAATATATTGAAATGTTGCATGAACATCTGCATGTTAATTTTTTGGGGGAAGAGGAGTTACTATTTACTTCTTTGGTGCAACAAGAGCACTCAAGACATTCCTTTCTAATGCATTTGTCACCACTTTAGCATCAAAGAGGTTAAACCCTTTTGCTACCATTGGGTACTGCAATGATTATTTATATTTGTATGTGGGTTTTGGGCATTAATGAAGGAAATTGCAAGTGTCTATCACAGGTCTCCTTCATTATCACCAATCGCACGTGTGCAAATTAGCTCCCTATCGCATGCTTCATTCTTAGTGAACAGGGCGTTAAACAGACTATAATATTTGGCTCTTGTTATTCTCATGCCAAATATTATCGCCCACTTAACAGCCTTAGCCGCCTTGGTGTTCATCTATGAATTTACTCCTTTTTGTAGTCTACTTAATTACTAAATAATTTTATTTGTCTTCTTGCTTGCATTTTCTGTTAACTAATCCTTATGTTGTTGTTATAATGCTTTTCATACCTGTGACTTGGAATTTGTGTTTTTGTTCTATATAAACTATTTAATCAATTCTCCTATGAGTCTGTTAACTCTGAAATAGTTAACACATAATTTAATAATTGTTAACCATCATAGTGAATGGAAATTACTAATGCGTGATCACATACAGTAATACCTTTTTAATCAAATACATGGTTTTATGATGAGCAAAACATGCATTTTTGCTAGGTACTATCCTGGTGGTACTGTTAATATTTGAGTTTAGAATGTATTGAACTATGTAGAAAAAAATTTTTGTCACAGGAGTTAATTGTAAGATTGTGAATATGGTAATATTGATATGGTTAGCAGCACACATAACTGCACTGATTTATCTTTGATTCCAGATCATGTTTTTGTGTCAGATTCTGTAACTTTAAGTACTGTAGATCATTTACAATCCAATCTTTATCATTGATCTACAGTATACTAGTTTGGAGTGACATTGGTAACATGTAATGCATGATACAGTACAGATGAGGCCTAGTTACAAAGTTGGAAGCAACTAAAATGTATTTGCACATATTACAGGGAATCATTTGAATTTTTAAGAGGTTTTCAAAGTGCCGCCTTACAGTTAGTGCACAATAATTAGTAAGGCCCGTATCGGGTCTATTAGAATCAAGTAGCTGTCTGAATGGCCCTTTAAACACAGGTCAGAGTACAAATCAATAGATGAGGTTAGATACAGAAAAACTATAGTCTAAAAAATATTTGAAGAATATATTTTTTGAATGTTTCTTCAACCCCTTTGATGGCAAGCACACCCTCAGTATTTATCAAACAATATGGACCAAACCTACAGACATTCCTGAAGACTGTGCTACAGAAAGGCTGAGCATGAGCAGCTACTGTCTCAGTAATCTGATATTAGAGAATCAATTAATCCAACTGTCATAAAAATAACAGCAAGCTGCAATCTTTTTTGAAAGTACTACAGAATAAAGATGTTGCTGTGGAAAAAATAAATCGCGGCTTGTGTAAATAAATAAAAAAATATCTTTATGTAGGAAAGTGTACTCTTAATTGTAAATGGGGTATTACATATAGATCTATTAGAAAATTAGGTTTTTGTGTTGGACCGATTTTGTTTCCTCCTTACAACAAATCAAGCTTATTTTCTATCTCCACCAACAGCTATCATTTAGTCCCTTTAAAAACTAAAAATGAAAATGATCCTTGTAAGTGTGTGCGCCCAATTAACACAACTGTGATTTTGCAAAGTATACATTCACCTTGTACATTGTCATTCATTCAGGTTTTTTCCCTCTGCTTCTCTCGTATAGAAATGTATTTTCTGCCGACAAAGGATTAAGAAGGTTTCTGGAGCTTGCATCCAGTGCTCCTATGGGCGCTGCCCAACATCCTTCCATGTGACCTGCGCTCATGCTGCTGGCGTCCTGATGGAGCCCGATGATTGGCCCTTTGTCGTGTACATCACATGCTTCAGGCACATGATCAATCAGAACGTGGTGAGGACATTTTCTCTTAGCAACGTTCTCATTACATCGATTTGAAATCTTCCAGACCATGGCCACAACATTTCTGAGTGATGACTGTTCTCACCGTGTTTCTAAATCTCTGTCATTTTTATTAGTAATGAAGTCGGCTATGTAGCAGAGCTCTAGGCGGATAGAGGGATGTTTTTGAAGATGCTAAAAATAATTCCGATTTTTAACTCCTTTTAAATGTTTAGCAGTTGATACTGTAAAGAAGCACTTTCCCCAAAACTAGCCTTCAAGCAATGTACACATTAAAATAAGATATATATTTTTTAAATGACCGCATCAATAATCATGAGAGGAGTACTTTTCTATTATTTCGTTGGATTTACAGAGCGTTTTCCTAGCATTGTTTTAAGCTAACCTATTTCTGATGTTTGTTTAACATGGGATAATTAAGGGAATAAAATGACATCTTGTCTACAGAAAAAGTGTAATCTCCTTTGGAAAGTGGAAGCTATTTGAAATATGACTAGTTCAAAAAATTTGACCTACCAATTCACTAAAGTCACCTGTTTGTTTTTGTTAAATTAAAAGTGCAAAATAAGAATCGTATGTCCATTACAGTTACATCAAGTTATAATGTAGGATATTTGGTAAAGCTGTAGCATTATGGTCACTTATTTAAAGAATGATCATTGAGAATTAATCGATCCCATTGAATGTGGTATGTTTTAGTAGGTTTTGATAACTTTTAGGTGGACCAGAAAGACCGTTCTACATGGTTTGATCGTGTGTACATGAAGATATCTTTGATATTTGAGATCTATGATGTATGAGAGCTCTGTATAGGCAGTCACAACTATTAAAGACCTTTCTTGTTGGTAGATTAGAATAGAAGGTGATCATGAATTTACAAATTCCAGTACCAATATTACTAAAATAACCTTGCACTCCATATAAAAGCAAATTATAAAGGGTTTATCATGCGCAAGATTTGTACAGAACATGCAGAAATTACATAATTTTTAACACCACTTACAATTTTTAACACTTGTGTGTTGACTGGTATAGAGAATCAACAATCTTTGCAAAGTAAGTTTTAGGATTTAAAAGTGGCAACATTTCAGTAAGCCCCACTCTTAGGCTGCGTCCATAGAAGGACAGGCAGCGCTGAGGCGTGCGGACGCTCCGCGATGAGCCCCGTCATCCTCAATGAGGATGTCTTGAGACGGGGCTCCCGCGAGCGTCCGAAGGCGTGCTGAGGCGCAGGGATTTTCAGCCGACAGCGGGACCTGTTTCTGAGCGTGCTGAAAACCTCCAATCAGAGCGAAGCAGTGTAAACGGCGCCGTGCCGCTCCTCCCCCCGCCTCCCAATCGCGCACGCTGGCTCGTCTGCTAGTTAATGCAATCGCTTCTGATTGCACAGACGAGAGTTAGCGCGGAGGAGGGCGGCTCCCCCCTCTATGGACGCAGCCTTAGGATAAATACTAACACATTTCCAAGTAGAATATCTGGATACGAGTGAGAGGCGCCTGTTTTAATTACATGAGTTTGCATCCACTGCTAGTAAATCCCTCCAAACGCAGTGGGCAATTACTATTGCATTAAATGGATAGAGGGCTGCCTGGGTAGACACCACACACATACAGAATCAGCATAGCCAACATGGTGGTGATCTAATTTTGAGGCTTCTTCAGCTTATGATCTTTAAAGGTCAAGAGACTTTTTTTTTTAGAAGTGTGTAAAGTATCATACATTAAAGAATGTTCATTTTCAAGTGATTGCAATTTCTCTTCCCTTAAGCATTAAAGGCTTTAAGGTTATGATCCTTTTTTTACAACATCAACCACATTTATCAAAAAGTAATGTTACCAGCTGCCAGAAATCGTATTTAATATCAATGATTACAAATTCAGCAACACGGCTCCTATGTAATCCCAGCTGAATATTAAAACAATAACTCCTCAAAAATATTCCTCCAATGATCTAAAATACATGGCACTCTCTGTTATTTGTTATTGTTATAGAACAGTGATGCTATTGTCTTTAATTCTAAACGTGAGGGAAGCTGTGACTCTTCCAGTCCTATAGTAAAAAAAACTTTTTTTTTATCTTTAGACCCTCCACTGAGTTAAATATAAAAACACATTTTCCTCCTATCATGTAATACTACGAAACTTGCTGGTTTAAAAAAAAATATATATTTTTATAATATTGCTTGTGTTTTGCTTCTAATACAGTTTGTTGAATTCAATGGCATTTTAAATTCCTGATTTTAGGTCTGCTGGATCCTATTTCATAACAACTGTCTTCCCTGATCAAAAATGACATCCTTAAACATCCGTGCCCGTGTCTGTTCTGACAGGAAAATGCTTTCCCAGTTCGGGCAGTAAATTAGAAAGCGTTCCTATCAATATGTCTACTTGCAGATATGAAGTCTTACATTGTATACATGAAATACTGATTTCATACACTTAGTTTACAGCTTCATTTAACCCCTACAGTGACAGAGAATCCAATCACATTAAAATTCAGGGCAGCAGGCAGATCTCCCCGGGGTGCACGGTGTCTGTGAAATGAACCATGTAATAGTAAAAGGAGAGGTGCAGAGACGCAGAAATTCTGGAGGTGATGTCATATAACAAGAGAATAACAGGAGCGCTGCAGTTCCAAGTCTGCTGTATAAGATTAGAATCATTTCTAAATACAAAAACCACACAAAATTCAAATAGTCATGTACGTTGGGGGCTAATTAACCTTGCTTACAATATTAATATTTTCCTCGTAATACATGGGGTGAACAATGACTGTTATCTTGAGGACGCAAAACAATTCAATTTTAACCTCTTCAAAATGTTTATTTTTTATTTTTTTATCTGTAATTTAAATAATCGCATTGCATAATCCACAAGACTAGTACAGGCACAGCAAGCTCAGTGTGTAGTCTGCTCGCTTTGCAGCTGGAGGTCTACAAATAAATGGAAAAACCTCAATTTTACATCCAGCTCATTTCATACACACTGACTCATACATATATCACCACTCTAAAAACAAGATGTACGTATTAATGTGTAGTACTTTACTTGTGTGTGTGTGTGTGTGTGTGTGTGTATATATATATATATATATATATATATATATATATATATATATATATATATATACTGTATACGTGTGTGTGTATGTATATAATATATATATATATATATATATAATTATATACATACACATACGTGTGTGTGTGTGTGTGTGTGTGTGTGTGTGTGTGTGTGTGTGTGTGTGTGTGTGTGTGTGTGTGTATATATATATATATATATATATATATATATACACACATATATATACATACATATACATATACATATACATACATTTATATATACACACACACACACGAAGCAGACTTCATTGGCCCCCTTGATAACGCCACATATCACATTATAAACGGAATATCCGTTTCCTCAATGGCAATTTTAACGCAAAATATCACAGAATAATGCATCATAATGGGCCAGTGGGACCAATAACATTTGCTATATCTGTATATACAGTATCAAAAAAATGGTATGCTGGAGTGAGAAATGTGGTTTTTTTTTTAAATACAATTTAGCAGTTGTGCCCTGTGATATTATTCCACTTTCTTTATTTTTCATTTCTTGTGTTATAGAGAAGCAAAGTGACAGAGAAGAAAGTACCCGTTGGTCAGACAGTCATCGCAAAACATAGAAATACAAGATATTACAGCTGCAGGGTAACCCAAGTAACCTCACAAACCTTCTATGAAATAGTGTTTGACGACGGATCTACCAGCAAAGATACTTTTCCCGAAGACATTGTTGTAAGTGATTCAAAATGATTTGCAAAACTGTGCCCATGTTAACTGGTCAACCTTCATAGTTAAAATCATAAAATATTATATGGAAAAATATATTGACTCTTCAAAACAGGCATTTCAATAAATTGGGTCCACATTTACTAAAGGTGCTACAGTATGCCATAAGACACCCTTCCTGTTTCAGAAGAGACCTTAGTGCCCATTGACTTGAGTGGACTGTAAGGTGTATCCAAATGCTAAAAGGTGTCTCTTTTGCAGAGCAATGATTCGTATGGCCCTGTGTCTGTTATACTGTATCCACTATGGAATTAAAACCAAATAAATTGAACAAAGCCCTAACTAAACTGCAACAATGTAAATGTAAATAATTTAAAAATATATATATATATATATCGACAAAATATAAAGTAGATAATTCACATGAAAAAAATCATAAACCAGAGCTGACACCCATGTCTCCCAACTTTTGGGAAATAGCCCTTTATGACGGATATTTCATAATCCATTGTTTGTACAATATTTATTGTCTTGTACAGTTGATTTTCCCTCACTATCACCAGTGAGGTGGTGTGCAGGGCTATGTAGGTTTATCTGTTATAGCTATGTAACTGTGTTTTCCCCACCCGATGGGAGATTCTGCCATTACAGCGTTTGTGGTGCATGCTACCTACCTGCAGGCTGAGTCGTCCGCCGATGTTTGTGGGGACACAGGACAAGCTTTTGGGGTACATGCCCGACATATATCTCTAGTGGTACAGCGCCTCCATCTGCAACAGGCTCCAGATGTACAGTATAGAGGTGATCTCCTACGGTAGAACACAATCCCCTCTCCTTTCCCAGAAAGATCACACACCAGGCAGGAGGTACAGTATTATAACTGGGACGGTTTATTCTGTTCAGCTCAATGCAGTCACAGCAGGCCTCTGCCCTATGCAGTCTCTGGTGTTGTATCCAGTTGTAGGATGGTCCCTGGACTTGTACTATGGGTCAAGGGCCCCCGCAGCAGTCCATGCTCTTTCCTGATCCTCGATCAGGGGAAAGGTGCATACTCTCCCCCAAGGGGAAGAGGAACAGGGAAGGACAGTATTCAGGCAACCTGTGTGTGACCTGCCTCTCAAGTGGGGAGAGGAACTCATTAAATTTGGGCGGCAATCCCCTTAAGTACAGCAAGGAGGAGGGCATCAGGTCTGACCCAGGATTGGGTGAACCCAGGCCTGGCTCCAGCTCCCTTCTCCCCCCCCCCCTCCCTGTCACTCAAGGGCACTGCTGGGAGAGGGGAAAACCAATGATAAGTACTGGCAGGCCTCTTCTTACCAGGGCTTACTGCCAGTGAGGGCAGAATCGTAGCCAAGAACCAGTCCTGGCTACATCTACTTACAGAAGTCAGCAAAGTGATTGTTTTGGACACATTGTTGCTGTTTGTCCAGCTAGAAAACGTATATTTGATTACAAGGCACAGCATCTGAAAACTTGGTTCCTTTGCATCACTAAACTATTAAACGAATGTATATTAGATCAGTGGTGTGAAAGATTTTCTGGGGGATGGGGGTCGCGGCGTTTAGAGGCCCACGCTCTTCCCCAAAGCATTTAAATGAAATGCCAGGGGAGCATCCGCGTGGCCTTTGTAAGATCCCTTACCTTGTCTCCGATGGCTTCTGGCAACGCCAGGGTAACGTGGCGTCAAATCGTGCCATAGCAACGTGCGTCAAATGACGACACGTGACCCCATTTGACACTGGGTATTTGGTATGGGGGGGAGGGGGCGCGAGCATAGGGTCCGGGAGGCGGGTGGGGGGGATGCAGCACAGAAAGTTTGCCCGCACCTGTGCTGGAAGAAACCGGACAGAAACTGCATCTGGGACAGTACAAGTGAAGGAACATCAGATGAAATATAGGGCACTTATTACATGTTTGTAGTCGTACACTTGAGCCGTTTGACCTTGGATGCGGTTTCTTTCTTCTTTTTTTTTTTTAACTAAATGCATATTTAGCTGCTCTGATTAGGAGCAGGTGAATATTTAACGAGTGAGTAAAAAAAATGTAAAACTCAATTTTAAGCTTAGTAGGTTTTCCGCACATTTGCAGCACAGATGGTAGGGTGCTTTCATTGTTGCTTAATTGCATATGACAGTCGAAATTAAGAGACTGCAGTTAAGAAACTTTCATGCCAATTTTTATTTTACAGATTTGTTTTTATATTTACAAATGTAAACATTTTGTTTTGAAAGAGCAGTAGCACACATTGTTTATGTGGTTATAGTCATTACATCTAGGCTTTTAAAAAATGTACCGTATGAATATAATGGAGATTGAATATATTAAACAGGAAGAAACTGTTGTCTAAGCAGCAAGTACGTACTGACTATGAAGACACAGGGTACAATATTGTGGTAGTACTAAGCTGAATAATAGACTAAAGCTGGTACATTCCAGGCATTATTGAGATCTCTGCTCTCTGATTGGTTAAAAGTCCAGGCATTATCCAATCAGTAATGGCCCGGAATTTGTGGCACCCTGCCAAGTTTTTCAGCCAATCGGCTTTCAGTTTTCATTCACAGAGTGAAATTTGCTCTTAGACAGGGGAGGTGATTGGACAGAAGGCACCAGCAAGGTACTGACTCCTCCCCCACCCTGCCTGCAGAGAGCTCCGCACAGGAGAGTGAGGGGAAAGGTTTGTGTGTCTGCTGTGTATTTTGTGGGTGTAAAGGGGGCCAGCGGAGTGTTTTATTAGTGTGTATCATCTGTTGGTGGGTGTTTTGTGGGGTAGAGGCGGCAGCAGAGTCTCTATGGCAAGCATGTCAAACTCAAATGCTAACAAGAGCCAAATAAACAAGGTTTAAGTCTAGGTGGGCCGCAAAAAAAACAAACTTAAATTTTCATAGAAACGTAGTTTTATTTCGAAAAGTAGTGTGTGTGTGTGTGTGTGTGTGTGTGTGTGTGTGTGTGTGTGTGTGTGTGTGTGTGTGTGTGTGTGTGTAACTAAACACACACACACACACTGACGGTACACACATGCATACACTGATAGCACACATACACTAACACACACACACTGGCGGCACATACACTGACGACACACATACATTGACGGCACACACACACACACACTGACGGGATACACACACACGCTGACAGCAGTCACACACATACTGGCAAGACACTCACATACTGACAGCACACTCACACCCACACATACTGATGGCACACACACTCACTCTGACGGCACGCGCACACACACACTGACTGCGCACACGGACACTGACGGCGTGCACACGGACACTGACGACGCACACGCACACGGGCACTGACGACGCACACGCACACGAGCACTGACGGCGCACGGGCACTGACGGCACGCACGCACATGGACCCTGACGGCGCGCACGCACACGGACCCTGGCGGCGCGCACGCACACGGACCCTGGCGGCGCGCACGCACACGGACCCTGGCGGCGCGCACGCACACGGACCCTGGCGGCGCGCACGCACACGGACCCTGGCGGCGCGCACGCACACGGACCCTGACGGCGCGCACGCACACGGACCCTGACGGCACGCACGCACGCACACGGACCCTGACGGCGCGCACGCACACGGAGCCTGACGGCGCGCACGCACCCTGACGGCGCGCACGCACACGGACTCTGACGGTGCGCACTCTGACGGGGCACACACATACACACACACATACACACACACACACACACATTCACTGACGGGGCACACACACACACACACACATTCACTGATGGGGCACACACACACATTCACTGATGGGGCACACACACACACATTCACTGACGGGGCACACACACACACACACATTCACTGATGGGGCACACACACACACACACATTCACTGATGGGGCACACACACACACACACATTCACTGATGGGGCACACACACACACATTCACTGACGGGGCACACACACACACACACACATTCACTGACGGGGCACACACATTCACTGACGGGGCGCACACACACACACATTCACTGACGGGGCACACACACACACACACATTCACTGACGGGACACACACACACATTCACTGACGGGGCACACACGCACATTCACTGACGGGGCACACACACATACATTCACTGACGGGGCACACACACACACATTCACTGACGGGGCACACACACACACATTCACTGACGGGGCACACACACACACATTCACTGACGGGGCACACACACACACTCACTGACGGGGCACACACACACATTCACTGACGGGGCACACACTGACGACACATATTAACACACCCTGTACCCCAGAATCCTGGATCACTCCTACTTGCCCCACACCCAGCCCCTGTACACCTGTGCCGCCCGCGCTATGCTTCTATCCCCTCCCCTTTTGACTCGCACAAAGGCAGCGCTTATAGTGCTGGCAACGCGACGTCGCGGTAAAACCAATGTATTGCTGCTGTCGCTTGCACTTATAGTAGAAGCGGCGCGACGGCTTGGTCGCGATCGCTGGAAGTCAATTTGATTTTTACAGAGACTGCAGCCTGACGTAACCGTCGCATCGCTGTCGCCGGCACTATAAGCGCAGCCTAAGCTGTGAGGCAGTGACTGACCTGTGAGTCACCGTGGGTTTTGTTTAGCTTGCCCTTAAAGCAGCTTCCGGAATGTAAGCTGAAGAATGCTGTTGTCGATCGTGGTAGTGACTGACATGTTGTTGAAGGCTATTATGGGAAGCAAGTATATGGTACAGGAACTTTTTGTTCTTATGGGAAAAGGCGTTCTTTTTCCGGAGTGGAGTTGATTATACTGTACTTTATAAGAAAACTTGTAATTTGAAGATTAGAAACTGAAACAAGAAGTTAATGTACTGTATACATGAGTACAAGGCTTTTGTGACTTTGGGCAATTCAACTCATCTGTCTGACTTCATCCCCAGAAATCAGATTGCGAGCTCCTCTGGGCAGCGAATCATTGTACCTCTTGTATTAGATATGTAGCCCCCTGCAAACAGCACAGGCTATACCTATCTTCCTTCTGCTGTGGTAAGTCCTGTTAAGATCAGGCACCAGTAATCATCCTGGGTTTTTCCCCCCTTATAGCCCTATCCTGAATGATAGACGCAGGCCTGGACTCTGCTGCAGGCGTGAGCATGAGGGGAGGTCCTGTTGACATCACGAGGGGCGGGGCTAGCTCTATATTTAGTAGCCAACTCCGGTAAGTAGTCTTCTTCGTGTGAGAGAGAGTTCTTCTTCGTTCGAGATTAGTCAGAGTCTGGAGTTGCCGGTTAGTTATGCCGGGAGTATGCAGTGCCGCTAACAGGCCATGAGTCAAGAAATCCTGCGGATCGGACCGAGGATTTGGAGAGAAGTACGGTTTCCCCTTCGCAGAGTGCAGGCGAAAGGAGAGTGTACAGAATCAGCGTCTTTTAAGTAGAGCTGATAGAGTTATAGACTTGGTGGACCAATGCCCTCACCCTGCTGCCAGGGGTGATGGGGAGAATCCAAGACCCACCGCGAGGCTAACCTCGGGGGTGGGCCACGGGGTATTGAAGCCCTAGCTCAGACCATCCTGCCGGAAGAGTGACTTGGAGGGAAGGAGAGGAGGAATTATCTGGGCGAAGACGAGTGGCGTATAACCCGTCCTGGCTATTGTGTTGCGGCTGTTGGACGCCTTTATCGTTGGGATATTGTTGCGTTGTCAAATAAAGAGACTATTCTTCATCCGTAAAGACTGTGTGTGACTTGGAAAGTACTACCCTGGGACCCAAGGGGTTCTTCTATACCGGTCCTGTCCCATATTCCTGGGAGTATAGAAGATGGAGGCGCTGCACCACTAAGAGATCATGGAGGCTACCATCCCAGAAGCCTGGTCCTGGCTCCCCCACAACATCGCGGGAAGCTCAGGCCCTCCTGTTCCTCACAGGTACGCACCACACCGCATGTAACCTACCCTCATGCACCCTAGACACCACCGTAGAGTCTGGGGGGGGGGGGGAAGCAGGGTTACAGATATATTTCTGCACATTAAATAGATATAACAAATAGCGATATTTGAAGTTGCGTGACCTGGAGTCTCTACAGATTTTTCTGTGCCCTGCTGCTTTTAATTCTCTTATCCCTGGACGCTTCCTAGTTAAAATATTCTAAACTAGGGGATCCAGGTAGCAAGAATGAGGTGGTTCCGCTCCAAGAAGGAAACTGCAGATTCCTGTCTCATAATTTTTTTTCAAATCTCTTTAAAGTAACTTCAACGTTTATAGCAATAGTTTTGTTTTTCATAAAGCAGGTATTTTGAAGTATATATATTTTTTCATCCAACCAGGAATTTAATATATACTAACCCAGGGGTGCGCAAAGTGGGGCGGGGGGCACGAGGATTTCCATGTGGGGGCGCGGCGGCTACAGAGGTCCCGGGCTCTCCCCCAAGGCACTTAAATTAAGTGCCGGGAGGACCGCACGAGGCCTCTGCAGCTTCTCCTACCTGATCTTCGTCCAATTACGCCGCGGAGTCACATGACGTCGCATGACCCCGTGACATCATTTGATGCCGGAGCGGGGGGTGCGAGCCGGGAGGTGAAAAGGCAGGGGGGGCATGGGGTCAAAACTTTGTGTACCCATGCAATAACCTAACATTTAACAAAAGAGACAGCTAGCATTAAGTGCATTAGGGGGAATGGAATTCTTTATATTTTAGCGTCATCCTCGGGACACTCTTTCTATTTTAGGGAGCTTGGGTTGAGTCACCTTTGCATCTCAACCGCAACATTTTATTTTGGATTTCATACAGGAAGAGCTGACTCAACATGTCAGTTCTCACACTGTATCACATCCCTTGGATCATTACCATTGCTGTTGTAGGCGAAGTCTTGAGAAATGTCACTGTTAAAACTCCAGCTGCATCATAATGATCTCCCTGAGAATACCTGGTCTCAGAATACATGTTAAGGCTTACCTTAACAATTATAATAATGCATTGAAAGGAGACTCTTTTACCTAAAGCTATCTCCCCATAACAAGGATCATTTAGCATAACCATATTTAGACAAACAAAATATACTGCACCTGTATATAATGGCATGATTTATACTTTCATGTGATGCATTGAAGAGGCTGTGCCACTTGGCACATAAACAAAAAACATTGTTAACATTTTGTAAACAATGTACCAAACTAATTAACTTCTTTTAACAAATTGAATTGTCTTTTATGGTGTACTTTAGTACACCTCTGTGACGGTGCTTGTCTCGAATCGGGGAGCGAACCCACAGGGCTGAGGTAGGGATGCAGAATAACCAACTAGAGCCCAGGAGATCAGGGCTGGCGGCAGTAGTGCAGAATCTAGGCGACCGGCAAGAGGTCAGGGTCACGGTCTGGGGTCAGCAACAAAGGAATCCACATGGCGAAAGGGAAAGGTGTGACAGCGAAGACCAACAGGAGCTGCAAAACTTAGAAAATTGCTTGGCGACTCCCACTGGGAATTGCAGCCTTATATAGCAGGCTGCCAGTAAACAAAATGGCTGAACTGAGCAAAAAGGGCAGGCAACCTGGAAACCCGAACTGCAGCAAAACCCGGTACGCATCAGGCAAATCCTTACAACCTCTACATATGTTTTACTTTTTTTAATAATTCATTCTAGTTTATTTTCTTTCCTAAGGCTACGCTTATAGCGACGTCGATGTCATGCTGCGATCGCTGGAAAAATCAAATTGAGATGACTTCCAGCAATCGCGACCAAGCCGTCGCTCCGTCGTGTGTTCACTTTGCGCTAACTATAAGCGCACGCGACGGCGGCAATGCATTTGTTTTGACGAGCTGTCGCCGTCACTAAGTGCAGCATAATGTACAAATGGAATACTTTCGGTGTGGTCGTGCTAAAGCGGGAAGCACTAATACCTGCATGTTATAAATTGTAAGTGTCTTGGGGCAGGAACCTCCTTCCTATTTCTCCGTTTGTCTTAACATATACATATATACTCTCTTGTCATACAATATTATTGCCCTCACTCTCAGATTGTTCTGCGCTGCGGAATATGTTGGCGCCATACAAATACAAGATAATACAAAGCGCTATTGATCTTTTGTTGAAAAAAATGTCTAAATCATTGAGGCTTCTCCTTCAAGAACATGTATACAAATCTGTGTTTTGAAATTTTCCTGGAAATTACTTCCTACAATGCACACCCAGATGAGTTCTTTAATAAAGATAATAATAACGTACATATAAGATGCTAAAGCCACAATGAATCACTTTCCTGAATAGTTTGCAACCTCATTTTAAGTATATTTCAACGCTCTAAAACCTCAATGACATTAGACACACTCATTTCTTCTATCTAAATATTCTTAAATGGCACAAAGCTCATTTGCAAGTGTGGTCATCACCTGGGAAATGATATCATCAATTGAATTGCTTTTGTGCATTAGAGTGGCTGTACAACAAATCAGGAATGCCTTTACGTGCTTTATTTGATTATTTGAAACTTAATGCAGTATGTAAAACTTGTTTTCCTATCTTTCTGTTTCTCTCGTTATAATTGTTCTGTTCAGTCCAATAAGGACCTTTTTGCTACATGAATTTTGTGCCCGGCCAGTCACATTCATACAGCACCCTAATTACTGTATGCTGTTTTACTCTCAATCATCGTGCCTATCTCTAATATTAGATTAATTTTAATACCAGGTAATGTCCCTTTCAACTTTCCAATATTTTTCAATAGATTAACATTTTAATTTTTTTTACCAATCCTCCAATAAAAAGATGATTTTTCCTAAAAGTTAAATCTTTCAGACAGTGCAGAAATCTATATATCTTAGTGAACATTCAAGTGTTCATTTGTGTATTGAAGCACATGATGCTGTTGGTTATCATTGTTGCCCTTTACATTCATTATGCACGCGCCCTGTAATGCACGTGTAGGATTTCATGCGTTTGTGCTTGGTTATCTTTCGTTTTTGTATTTTTGAGCAATATCAAAATAAAACATTTTTTAAATTAGAAGTATTACATTTATAAATATGTAAGCAGCAAATAGTATTTGTTTTTTACTGTAAATATGAAATGCAATCAGAAATACTTATTTGGTTTGATCATTTGAAGTAAATCAATGGTGAAGCTTTATACAATAATAAAAATGCTGAGGTTTTTGTCTTCTTCTGGTTGGCCACCCAAGAAGAGACTAATTTGTCACCAGAAAGATCATGGATGAGCTGAGGAAAATATTTGTCTCCTGCATAGATTTCATATTGATGTCCTGTGCAGAAGGGGTTTGTTGATGAGATATGTCCAAAAATGTCTTCATCACTTTGGGTAATGCTTTGGTAACTGCCACAAAGTGACATTTTTGAAGATATTAAAGTGCACCTTTTAAACAATGGAGTTATTTAGTTGCCAAATGTACCTATATATACACTATGTACACCCGCATTGGTGCGTAAATCCAGCATTAATCAAAAATAGTAGTAATACAGAACAGCGGGTGCAAACTAATTTATTAGGGCAGTGGTTTTCAACGATTTTGAAATTCTGGGGAACCTCGCCCCTGTCTCTCGTCCCCCCGTCTCCCACTTACACACTCTCCCACATACACACTCTCTCACACACACACACACACACACACACACACACACACACACACACACACACACACACACTCCCACACTCCCACTTACACACACCCACTTACACACACTCTCCCACTTACACACACACTCGCCCACTTACACACACACTCGCCCACTTACACACACACTCGCCCACTTACACACACACTCGCCCACTTACACACACACTCTCCCACTTACACACACACTCTCCCACTTACACACACACTCTCCCACTTACACACACACTCTCCCACTTGCTCAAACACACACACACACACTCTCCCACTTACACACCCTGTGTTAATGTGCGTGCGCCCGCCTCATCCTCTCTACCTCCTGTCAGCCGCGCTGACCGGAGCAGGCAGGGAGAGGAAGCATAGAAGAGTGACCTGGTGGCTTCCGGGGTACAGCTACATGGGGTGCCGCCACGACGCCGGTCTTGGAACAGCATGGAAGAGTCCCGGCTCTCTCTCCACCCCTCCCCCTCCTGGCGCCGTGGAACCACTGAGGGGTGTTCGCGGAACACCAGGGTTCATTGGAACCCTAGTTGAAAACTGCCCTAGGGCAACAGTAAATATATTCCGAGAGCAGCCTTCAGAGGTACAGATGCATGGGGGTGTTGTTTGAACTAACATTTTGATCGTTGTAAATCAGGGGTGGGGAACGTCCGGCCCGCGGGCCGCATAAGGCCCACAAAATGATTTGGTCCGGCTCCCGTGCGGCCCTGCCCTTTATATTTAAAAAAATAAATAATAATAATATAAAAAAAATGGCAGCGATTCCACATGCGCAGAGCAGAGGGCAAGCAGGGTGTCCGGTCTGCTGCCTGTGAGCCCGCTCCCCCCCTCTTCCCAACTTGGGACTGAGGGCGGGGAAGCCCCAACCCAGCATCCCCCGCGCTGTGCTGACCTGCGCACTACCAGAGGACAGCCAGTGCGGGGTTTACAGTGAGCAGTGCGGCTCTGCACTCGGCTGTCAGCTCAACCCGAGAAGCCCAAGCCACTGCAGGCTCTGCTGGAGGGGAGAGGAAAGGGGGGAGAGGAGAGGAAGGGGGGGAGGAGAGGAAGGGGGAGGAGAGGAAGGGAGTGACGGCAAACAAGCTGAGGAACTTCCTTCTGGGACAGCATGCTTTAGGTAGGAAGAGCTGCACTGTATCAATAGTCAGTCTGGCCACACCTCCCTGTTTATGGGAGAGAATCTCAGGCTTAGCTAAGTGTGTGTGTGTGTGTGTGTGTGTGTGTGTGTGTGTGTGTGTGTGTGTGTGTGTGTGTGTGTGTGTGTGTGTGTGTGTATATATATGTGTCTGTGTCTGTCTGAGTGTGTGTGTGTGTGTGTGTGTCTGAGAGTGTGTGTGTCTGGGTGTGTGTGTGTCTGAGTGTGTGTGTGTCTGTCTGTCTGTCTGAGAGTGTGTGTGTGTGTGTGTGTGTGTGTGTGTGTGTGTGTGTGTGTGTATGTGTCTGAGAGTGTGTGTGTCTGAGTGTGTGTGTCTGAGAGTGTGTGTGTCTGAGAGTGTGTGTGTCTGAGAGTGAGTGAGTCTGAGAGTGGGTGAGTGGGTCTGAGAGTGAGTGGGTCTGAGAGTGAGTGGGTCTGAGAGTCTGAGAGTGGGTGAGTGTGGGTCTGAGAGTGGGTGAGTGTGGGTCTGAGAGTGGGTGAGTGTGGGTCTGAGAGTGGGTGAGTGTGGGTCTGAGAGTGAGTGGGTCTGAGTCTGATTTCCGTCCCCCTGCCCGGTGTGTGTGTGTGTGTGTGTGTGTGTGTGTGTGTGTGTGTGTGTGTGTGTGTGTGTACGTGTGCAGACACCAACCCGCAGTCAGTCATAGTCACCCACCACCCAAGAGTCAGTCAGTCACCCAAAGAGATCCAGTTTCAGTCATCACATTAGTGGTGAGTTAATTAAATGTTTGACCAAATATAGCAGGCTAATTTTTAAGTTGATAATTTTGTATGGCCCTCGAATGATTTTATAAATATTAAAATGGCCCTTGGCAGAAAAAAGGTTCCCCACCCCTGTTGTAAATGGACATTTTTTATTTATAAGGACTGAAATGTTTATTTAATAAACCTTACATGTATCTATATCTCTGAAGTTTCAGAATCCTAGTGGGAGATTTAACCCTACAATCCTTGATGAGAAATGACTGATTTTACTTCGTTTGTGAACGTAGTGTATGAGTTTCACAATCCTTTAAAGCAGTAACTCATCATGCTTGCATATATCTGTATATTGTTTTGTGTACAGGGTTATTTTGTTGTGGGTAAACTCAGGAAAACAGTACCAGCACCCTTTGTGGGAGTTATAAGAGTAATACATGTGGCTTTTGTTTTGTATATTCTCTACATCGTGTGTTCATCTAATTTTACATATGTGTAGGCATTTCTTTTGTAGAATTTAGATTTATTAAATGGCATTGAGCAATCAAAGAATATGCCCTGTTATGTAGAGCACTAATTTATTTATTTTATTTTTATTTTATTAAATATTTTACCAGTAAGTAATACATTGAGAGTTACCTCTCATTTTAAAGTATGTTCTGGGCATAGAGTTAAAATGACAAATAGTACATGGTTACAAATACAGTTACATAAATGAACATGGTATACATTATATACAATACAGTGCATGTACAGTTAAAGATAATATATATTATGGGCATACTGTATGTAACAGTTACAGACCAGATTAAAATGTGAGACAGCCTTTGGATTGAAAGAACTTAAACTGGTGGTGGATGTGAGAATCTCCGGTAGGTTGTTCCAGTTTTCGGGTGCACGGTAAGAGAAGGAGGAACGGCCGGATACTTTGTTGAGCCTTGGGACCATGAACAGTCTTTTGGAGTCTGATCTCAGGTGATAAATGCTGCATGTGGTAGGGGTGAGGAGCTTGTTCAGGTAGCTGGGTAGCTTGCCCATGAAGAATTTAAAGGCAAGACAGGAAAGGTGAACTTTGCGCCTAGACTCAAGTGATGACCAATCAAGTTCTTTGAGCATTTCGCAGTGATGTGTGTTGTTGTTGCATTGGAGAACAAAATGGCATATTGAATTGTAGAGGGTGTCTAGTTTGCTAAGGTGGGTTTGGGGTGCCGATCCGTATACTAAGGAACGCAAACACAGGGTTTTGTGTTCCATTCACCAGGTATGATGTCAGGAAGTGTGTAACGCCTGTATGCTCGCAGACCTGGCCAGTCCCCAGTACTGAGGTGGGTAAGGGTATAACACGCACCCACAGCAGTGAGGGCGTGCCTGGAGTGTGGTAATTGCGTTGCCGGGCCTGGTGAGTAAGGGTTAACGTTATACTTGCTGAGTCCGGGGCGCCAGAGGTCGGAAGGTAGTTGTCCAAGAGCCAGAGTCCAGGGATAGGAGAGAGAAGCGTAGTGATGTCCGAAAGCCAAGGTTCAAGGGCAGGAGAAGGCAGCGTAGTCAAAGTCCAAAGCAGAGTTCAAGTTCAAACCAAGGGAATCCAAACAAGGGCAGGGACAGGAACCAGAGCTGAAATAGACAAGGGAGCTAGGCATAGACACTGCACACACAGGAGCTACAGGAAAGCTATGCAGAGCGAGGAAGTAGAGGACAGACTGGGGTTATAAAGAAGGGAGGACAAATAGCAGGAAGGGGTGGAGCAGGGGTTTGTCTGGGAGCTTGCAGGGATAGGTGTGTGAGAGTAGGGGAGGAGACAGGGAGGTAGTCTAGGGTAATGGCCTGTAAGCTACGAGGGGCGGAACCAGTATCAAGGGAGGATTGGTAAATAGAGCGGGTGCGCGTGCCCTCTGTAACGCGGTCACGTGCGTGCAATACGCGAGTGCCAGAGCGTGGGGGAAGCATCGCGGAGGAGGTGCTCGGCTGAAGGGTAAGAGGGGGAAGGAGCGGTGAGGGGACGGAGGTACGCCGAGGGGCGCGAGTCCCCTGACGGGAGACCAGGGACCGGGAACGCGCGCGCACAGTGGGAGAACCGCGCAAGTGCGCGGACCGTGAACGGGAGCGCGCAGAGCATACCGCAAGGGAGCAGGGCAGAGCGAGTCCCCCGATCAGTTACAAAGTGTAAGGATAAGAGCCTACAGGAAGTGACGTAGTATCTCTTCGTTTGGTGCCCATGTCCTATTGCAGATGCCCTGATTGGCTGTGAGAAGTAATATGTCTCTACAGGATTTGTTTTTGAAAGGCCTACTAATATCGTTTCTCAATTGATTTCTGTAATATGGTATGATTGAATGATTAAAACTAACTACAATTGAGTGCTGGTTTGAAGAATATTGTTTATTAGATCAACAAAAATTGTCATCTAGTGATTATGAAATTATTGGTAGTAGGGCTGGTATACGAACTAGACGTGGACAAATGCTTTTTCTACATTTCTTTATTTTAAGTTAAATTTGTGCTGTGCTTTCATTTGCAAAATTACATTTTCTTTGCATTATGGCACTTCTTTTTCCTATAAAAATACCACTGGTTGTGCATAAACATATAAAAAAAGATCCTTAGTATTTTACTCTGCATACTATTTATTTTTCTTTGTTTCTTTGTTTCTGTGTGTCTGCTTGGCAGATGTTCTATTGATTTGTCAAAAATGTGCCTTATTGTGCTACCTATAATAACCAAAATGGTGCATTTTCCTTCAGTCCGTATGTTTTTTCCCAAAATTGTAAGCAATGAAGTGCTTTATTCTCTAGACATAAATGCTTTCCCACTGTGACGTGAGCAATATTTTTGTATTTTTTTTTCCCGTTATTATAGAGCAGAGACTGCCTTAAGCTAGGTCCACCTGCAGAGGGAGAGGTTGTCCAGGTTAAATGGCCGGATGGCTTACTTTATGGAGCAAGATATCTTGGAATGAATGTGGTGCACATGTACCGGGTGAGTACCCTAAATTGCATTTTTATTGAACTCTATAACCTGTGATTTAAAAAAAAAATTTACATTTAATTAAGTTTGTTTATTTTGCTTTTAAGCGAACAATCCTAACATGTTATATAATTCAAATATACAATATTGTGGCGTTTAATGTAAAATATTTTCCTATTTCTTTTTGGAAGAACTCGGTAGACTAAGCCAAAGTCTTCTCTTCTGGAAGAGCATCGCAACTCCACAATAACTCAGCCACATTCCACAAATTCTCCCTTCGGCCTCAAGCCGAGGGAGTTGGAGAATGGCTGACTGATATGGCAGCTATAGAGAAGTAATCTACTAAAACCACAGACAACCATGACCAAAGGTTGTAAACTTCTAATAAAAAACACCACAGTGTGACTCCATATATTACGTTTTGAAAACATTTTAGATGTAGCCAGGTCCCCTTTCGGCCCCCCGTTGTTGCGCCTCTCCCCTCCCTACCTCCGCTGCTGCAGGGGTTAGTGTGGGTGGCGACAGGTTTGCCAGAAGCTCCAGCGGCCCTTTCTGCAGGGCACCACCATCTTGGGCCAGGTTGCACATGCGCGAGGAGCACCAGGAGTCGGTGGTGGCCAGTTGAGGGTTGCGCATGTGTAGTGTACAGCGTGCACGCGACGGCCCATACGCAAAGGTTCCGTGGGGACTACAAGCCCCATGGGGCTTGTGGGCGAGAGTAACGTGATGCCAGGGAGCCAATCGCGTGGCTAGATCTCCTTCAACAGGAGATAGTGGTTTCGCGCGCTGGAAGAAGAGTCAGTCGGAGCTGGAGTAAGGTAGGGGTAAGAGGTGTGTGTGCATGGGTCTGTGACCCTCTTCACTAGGCCAGATTCCCCCTAGGCCCCAGCTAGGCCCCGACTCACAGTATTAGCTTGTGACAGCTACAGGGACATGCTCTTAGACAGGAACCTTGCCCCTTGGCTAGTTATATGCCAGGGACACAGTTGTTACGCTGAGTGATCCTGACACTGGTGGTCTGTGATCAGACTACTGAGCTGAATCAGAGACTATCCTCACGGTGGGACACTCCAGTGGGATACCACCCCACACTGAGGAGGACGCACTGTGGAGGACATCGCTGGATCGCTGATCCCTTCTGATCCTTGTCTGCGCGCCTGGGTGCTGGAGCACCCGGCTGGTACCATTACAGAAAGTGCACCAACTGTAACTATACTTGGTGGGCCGCACGGTCACACACTGTGGGTTTGGGTGTGGACATTGAGGGACTTGGTTTCTCAGGACACGGTGTGGGTTACACGGTGGTGGGTACAGCTGTGCGTAGCGTATGGGTAGTTGTATCTTTAGTCATATAGAGTTATAAGACAATAATAGAGTATAAGATATATATGTGGTTCAGTAAAGGCCTTTCTATTTTATATGGAGTGTGTTTGTTGATTGGGTCCTGTGAGGGGTTCCTCCAACTACGTTGGGATCCCTCTCAGGTGGAGGTGCTGCATCAAGGTTGTAAGTATATCGCCCCAGGCTCTCTGTGACAGAGGCGTGGGCCCCTGTGAGCCAACAGGTTAAAAGCAGCACCCGTAGCCATCTTGTTAAGGGGAAACAGGGCTACATTTGGAGGCGCTGCTGAGATTCAGACCTGGGGTGCCCGAACTCAGTGAAATCATGTCACTTTCTCTCGCATTAACCTCAAGCTTGGAGGTGTATGAGTGGGCGGCAAAAACAAGTCCCGCCCCTACAAGCGTTTGCTTTTGGACAAGTCCCAGCTAACACCTCCTCTTATGACATATGTTTGCTGCTGGGTCAATACCCAGGCTTACAGGAGGCCAAAATCCTAGGCCGCCGCACAGACACAGATGGGGTATAGTGTTCAGTGTTAGTGACCGGGGGGGCAAGATTTAACAAAGGAAGGCGGTCCCTGCAATTTATGGCTCCCTGGAGCACTGAGTCAAGGGTGCCCCATTATCTACCCCGAAATGCCGGTAAAGTTGGAACCCCGTAGTCCTGGCACGGATTTACAGGAGGTTACTATGCGACTGTCGTCCTCACCCCCAGAGAGTCTTTGCGGTGACAACGCTAGTATCATATCCTGCTCCAACTGCAGTTCCAGTATAGGCAGCCCTAGCCCCCGCGGGGTGGGTGACACACAAATGTTGGCCCAGGCCATTCAGCGGCTGGGAGCCCCCAAGAATGAACCTCCTCCGCCACAACCGTATCGCAAGTTGAAAATCTTTTCAGGCATCAAACCTACACCTGCCGGCGAAGAGACCTTCGATGCCTGGAAGGATTACACCTTACAGGTCCTCGAGGAATGGTCCTGTCCAGACACGGTAAAACTACAAAAAATAATGGAATGCTTGCGGCCCCCTGCGTTCACCATGATAAAGTTGTACCGAGACCAACATACTGACGTCACAGCGCAAAAACTGATGGCGTCTTTGACCTGCATATACGGTGTAGAAGATGATGAAAGTGAGCTATGGTCCAAATACTATCACCTTCGTCAGAAAGAGGGGGAAGACCTATCTGATTTCAGCCAACGGATCCAGCTGATCTTGTGGGACTTACGTTCGCGCCAGATCATTAAGGCCCCTGAAGTGGATGATTATCGATGGAAACAATTTCTACGAGGGGCCATATCCTCACCCATCATATCGTTGTAATGATCTGGTGTTCGCTACTACAAGGAGAGCCGGCTACGCTGGAAGATCTGCTGGGCGTGGTGAAGGGGCATGAGGCCTACACCCAATTGCACCATCCCAAAAAGTTCAAAGAGGCCCGCAAGGATGAGGCGAAGGAGACAATGACTCCGAAAGCTAAGGGAGCCCAAGGTGAGAAGGATACTCCTGTAACCGAAGTGCCCGAGGCTACTCCCAAGACAGCTCAGCTCCTCGGTCCGAGCACCGCTGCTACAATTATGGCCAGAGTGGGCATTTCGCCAGGACCTGCGCAAAGCCCAAGAAATCCCCCACGGGAGCCAGATCTTTCACTGTATGAGTACAACAATCCCTCTCGGCACTGCCGGAGGAGGAAGGCGAGTCCAAGGCCGGTCCTGACGCGGATCCCCCATCAGACTACTACAGCAGGATAGGGCCCGTAGCGATCATAAGAGTTGTCGTGGAGGATATATATTCCTCAGCCTTGCTGGATACTGGGTCCCAGGTGATCATTATCTTCCAGTCCTTCTATGACCAGCATCTTCAACATCTGCCTCTGCAGTCGGCCGAAAAGATGAAGTTGTGGGGCCTCAGTTAAGAGAACTACCCCATCGACGGACTGGTGGCCGTTCGAATCAACATAGTACAGTTGAATACTAATCGGATGCATCCGATGGAAGTGGAGGCTATCGTCTACCCCAAGCCTCGGGAACACCCAAGGTACGCCCATCATATTAGGGACTAATGCTGACGTGATGCGGTCTGTGATCCGGGCCTATCTGCATGAAGTGGGCGAACTACCTCTATCCGCGTTAAGAATTCATCTGGCACTAAAAGATGAGTGCTATCGAGTCGCGGCGCAGGAAGAATGTGGAGAGATCTTCAACTTGGAGAAAGGGTTGATAGAGATTCCACCGGGGGGAGTGAGGCATATGACCACCGTGGACAATACACTGAAACCCTGAACTGACTCTAGCATTGCAATACAGCTAAACATCTGACAAGGAACAGGCACACACCTGCTGCTTAGTCTGCACACACTCACTCTGCTCACAACAGCTCCTTGCAGAACTGCCTACCTCTGGCATCATGAACCTGCTATGTATTTTAACTTTTTTATTTCTCCTGGCCTCATGGAGATGTTACTCCCTCTACCCACTACAAACTCCTCCATCCTGGCCCACACCCAACATCACCATACACCCTGGACTACTCAAAAGCCTTGCACTATCTACTGAATGTTGGTGGAGAACTCTAAAAACCAGCACACCAACCACTGCTTACTCTAATGGCAAACACCACAAATTTACAACTTGCAAACAACTACCCACATTTCTACTCATACTATTACTCTCTTTAGCAGGTGATATTGAACCTAACCCAGGTCCTCCCATTTCAGCTCTGTCCCATGCCCCTGAGAATTCCACCTTTAAATTCCAAAAAGGGCTATCTGTCGCCCATATAAACATCCAGAGCCTGCTGCCCAAACTGGACAAACTAAGGGCATGGTGCCTTATGCATAAACCCAAAGCCATCGTTCTTACCGAAACCTGGCTATCCCCTAAAACCCCTGATGCAAATATTGCCATTCAGGGATACTCCATTTCTAGGAGAGATAGGTCAAAGAGAGGAGGTGGGGTGTTATTTTATATTGCAGACACATTACAATTTACACTGTTAAATTGCCCCCCAAGCCCACCCTCTTTTGAAATTCTAGTTGGCAAAATCTGCCTCCCCTTTTCTAAGCCCATCTTGCTTGCTGGCATCTACCGCCCCCCTAAAGCCCCTCTACAATCCCTGACTGATATCACCCAATTTCTTGGCTCCATTTCCTCTCTGAATGAGAAGAGTGAGCTGCTAGTTCTTGGGGATTTCAACTTCAATTGGCTTGACCCTAAAAACCACAAAATCCAGATACAACTCAAGTCACTTAACCTATCGCAACTCATTTCCCAACCCACACGGATAAACCTGAAATCGCATAACCATTCCTTGCTAGACTGGATTCTCTCCTCAAACACCAGCAGAATCCAATCCTCTGGCATCCTTCCTGATATTTTCAGTGACCATGCAATAGTGTACTGTGTAAGGAAAATTAAACCGCCCCATTCAAGCCCTAAAGTTCTCCTCACTAGAACATTTAAAAACTTTAACCCACAACAGTTTCTGGATGACCTTACCAACTGCCCATGGCACAGAATCGATTTAATTCCCGACCCTGATTCTGCGCTCGACTATTTCCAATCTGCGTTCTTAAAACTCTGCGATACCCATGCTCCACTACGCAAAATAAGGGTACGGGGGGGGGGCCCACCTTCCATGGGTTACACCTGACCTTATAGCACTCTACCAGTTCAGGGATGCCTTGTGGAAAAGCCACAAAATAACTGGCACCACCAAGGATCTCAATCACTACAGATGCATGCGGAACATGTGCACAAGGCAAACAAGGCATGCAAAAGCCCAATATTACTCTGACAATCTCCACCAGAATACATCAAACCCAGCTAACTTCTGGAAGGTTATCAACAATATATTCCAGCCTCCTAACCATCAACAACCAAGTAATATCACTAAGGGGGATATTACTCTGACAAACCCCACTGACATTGCAAATGCATTCAATGATTACTTTGTGGGGTGTGCCACTAACTTATTAGCGAAACGCAGCCCAAACCACAAACCTGAATCTCATCCTGGGAGTACCCCTATAGTCCCAGCCCCTCCCAACACTGCCCACAATTTTCAATTTGGCCCAGTATCTGAAGAGGAGATTATACAAGCGCTCCTCAAACTAAAACTAAGCAGCCAATGTGGACCCGACTTACTACAATCTAGGTTCCTACGACTTGGTGCCCCAGCCATTGCCAAACCAATTGCGTCCATAGTCAACTCTATCCTGTCTGCAGGCCATATCCCTAAGACCTGGAAAACTGCCAGAGTTGTTCCAATCTTCAAAAGTGGGGACAAAAACACTGTCTCAAACTACAGGCCAATCTCACTTCTCCCAATTCTATCCAAAGTCATGGAAAAATGTGTCCACTCCCAATTAAGCGATTTCTATACCAAGACAAATTTCCCTAGCCAATTCCAATCTGGGTTTCGTCCCAAACACTCCACCGTAACTACCCTGCTAAAAGTTTGCAATGGAATCCAGTGTGGAATGGAACGGGGACAACTCACTGGTGCAGTATTCCTAGATTTTGCAAAGGCTTTTGACACAATTCATCATGCTATCCTGCTTAACAAACTCCAGAGCTCTGGAATAGGGAAACATGTTTTAAACTGGTTTCAGTCCTACCTATCAGGAAGATCCCAACATGTGTCCATCTCAGGCTCTAACTCCAACCCCCTGGATATCACCTGTGGTGTCCCGCAAGGCTCTGTTCTGGGGCCCCTACTCTTCTCAGTGTTCATTAATGATCTTCCCACAGCTTGTAAGGAAGCCTCAATACACATGTATGCAGATGACACAATCCTATATGCACACAGCCATAGCCTCTCTGACCTTCAACACATACTTCAGTCTGACTTTTTGAGACTCGAAAACTGGATTTCCCAAAACAAACTGTTTTTAAACACTGACAAGACTGTAACAATGGTATTTGGGACCAAGACTAAATTTGTAAAGCTTCCAGTGACTGAGCTCCTGATTAGAACCAACGCTAACACCACCCTAACACCTGTCACTAGTTTTAAATACCTGGGCTTATGGTTTGACTCCCACTTAACATTCGGGATGCATATTGATACCCTGACAACCAAGACCTATGCCAAACTAGGGGTACTTTACAGGAACAAATCCTCCCTAAGTCTCCTGGTCAGAAAGCGTATCGCACAGCAGATGCTAATGCCAATTATTCAGTATGGAGACATAGTATATGGCTCGGCTCCTCAAACCCACCTTAGCAAACTTGACACCCTCTACAATTCAATTTGTCGTTTTGTTCTCCAATGCAACTACAACACACATCACTGCGAAATGCTCAAAGAACTAGATTGGTCAACACTAGAGTCTAGGCGCAAAGTTCACCTTTCCTGTCTTGCCTTTAAATTCTTCATGGGCAAGCTACCCAGCTACCTGAACAAGCTCCTCACCCCTACCACATGCAGCACTTATCACCTGAGATCAGACTCCAAAAGACTGTTCATGGTCCCAAGGCTCAACAAAGTATCCGGCCGTTCCTCCTTCTCTTACCGTGCACCCGAAAACTGGAACAACCTACCGGAGATTCTCACATCCACCACCAGTTTAAGTTCTTTCAATCCAAAGGCTGTCTCACATTTTAATCTGGTCTGTAACTGTTACATACAGTATGCCCATAATATATATTATCTTTAACTGTACATGCACTGTATTGTATATAATGTATACCATGTTCATTTATGTAACTGTATTTGTAACCATGTACTATTTGTCATTTTAACTCTATGCCCAGGACATACTTTAAAATGAGAGGTAACTCTCAATGTATTACTTACTGGTAAAATATTTTATAAAAGCTGACACATATTTCTCTCTTGAAACCACCCCTGCTGACGATCTCAAGAGAGGGTACAAGATGATACCCGAAATAAGGGAATGGACCGCCACCATCCCCGAGAAGATAAGTGTCTATTCAAAACATTTTCCCGCAACCGGTGTTGTTTGAATTTGGACAGAGCCTGGGAAGGATATAACCGGTTAAAGCAGTGGAAACTATAGCTTACGTGAATGCCGCGACCACGGAAGAAGAGCCTGACGGGATACACTTTGACTTCGGGGACTCGACCCTGCCTGAAGAATGGAAGACTCGGCTATGTGCTAAGTTGGAGGAACGCCGGGAAGTGTTCTCCACTAGCGAGATGGATGTGGGCTGTAGCCAGAGCGCCCATCACACCATTCGTCTGAACGACACCACTCCCTTCCAGGAGCGGTCCAGGCATATTGCTTCCCGAGATGTGGAGGATGTAAGGAATGTCATACAGGAGATGGAGACCGCCGGTTTAGTAACTGAGTCTCGAAGTCCCTACGCCTCTCCAATAGTGGTGGTACGGAAGAAGAATGGGTCTGTGCGTCTGTGTGGATTATCGAATACTCAACCAACGTACCATACCTGATCAGTACACTTTGCCACGCATAGGGGAGCTTCTAAACACCCTGTCGGGAAGCCAGTGGTTTAGCGTGCTGGACCTGAGGTCGGTATACTACCAGGTCCCGATGAGTCCGGAAGACCAGGAGAAGACGGCGTTTGTCTGCCCCCTTGTGTTCTACCAATTTACCCGGATGCCCCAAGGCATCTGTTGTGCTCCAGCAACGTTCCAGCGGTTGATGGAGAAGACAATTGGGGACATGAATCCCCGTGAGTGCCTGGTTTATCTCGATGCTATCATCGTATTTGGGAAGATCTTAGAAGAGCATGAGGATCGCCTCCTGAAGGTGTTGGATAGGTTGGGAAAAAAAGACCTGAAGCTATCCCTGGATGAGTGCCAGTTCTGCAGTACGTCCGTAACCTATGTGGGCCACATCGTGTCCGCCGAAGGAGTGCTACCGACCCGGCCAAAGTCGAAGCCGTGGTCAACTGGCCGAGACCAGACAACATGATGGAGTTTGAGATCCTTCTTGGGGTTTTGAGGCTATTACCGACGCTTCGTGGAAGGGTATTCCAGTAAAGCCAAGGCCCTGAATAACCTACTAAAGGTGTATCCGGAAGAACCTCGGCAGAAAACTACGTCCCCGTGAACTCCGTTCGGCGACAGGTGGACATCTGCTTGTGAAAGCGCTTTTATCGGATTCAAGAAAAGCCTCACTGAAGCCCCAGTCTTGGCTTATGCTGATCCTGAAAAATCTTACGTCCTACATGTGGATGTCAGCTTCAACGGGCTGGGACCAGTGCTACACCATTTGTCACAGCCCCATACAGTTTATTTTTTTACATCAAGGATGAACTCTCCCCTTATAATCAATTAGACTTTTGGTATTGATAAATTTGGTGCAATATTTGTGCCCCGGTTCTGGAGATGGGAAACTTTGATAAATGATCCTCATGATGTTCTATGTTCAATATAGAGAGATACATTATGTGCGGAAGTTACACAATTCCCTACAGTATGTAGTCACAATGAATTGTATTTCCTTCAGTATATATTTCTTAATCAAAAGGCCTGTGAAATAAATATTTAAATAATAAAAAAATTAAAATCTAAAAATACTTAAATTCAACACACTGATCCCTTTAATAATATGCCTTTTTCAGCAAATCCTCTAAATGACAAATTAGTTTTGATTGTAATACTGAACATTTAGCTTTTAATATTAATTTCTTAATGCTGAAGTTAACATTTGCTTTGTAATTAATAGAATAACGTATGTATCCAAAGCTGCGGCCAAGCAGCCGCGACACGCGCTTGACGCGCTCACTTAAATGATATCAAATTAGAATGGTTACGCTGACACTGCTTGCGCGCTCATGCACGTACGCTTGCCAATGCTCAGCGCTTGGGGAGACATGGAAAACTGATTTCCAAGCGCTCAGAAGGGTCACACGTCCCCTCCCATGAGGCACGTCCTCCGCTCGTGCTTGCAAAATTCAGCAGGACATCCTAGCATGCATGCTTAGAGAGTTGGTGACGTCACCGCTCTCAAGCATGAGCACGCGGCACCGTGGCCGCAGCCTAAAGCTTTACACAAATATCTCACGCTATAGGTTAATGTTTTATGCTCACACCTGACCCTGTCAGATAGGGGAACCAGTTGTCACACTTTACCATTTAAGAAGGGAATAGTATTTATATATAAAGCGCATATTTTGATGGATTTCACTGGATGTTTTTGCGGTAGTAAAAGGTAAACTGTGCTTCCTTTTCTTTGGTAAAATTCACATTATACACAAGGTTCACTCGCTGTGTTATAACGGTTGCATAATGAAGCGGTTATGTTAGATGTTGGCAAAGTGGAAACTTTTGGAAAAGTAGAACTTTTCCAGCACAGGCAAAGATTAGAGTTATGATGTATTTCAGCATTTTCTACACTTGGCTGCATTTCTTTTTCTCATTTCCGGCTAAAGAGGTTCATGTTGTATTACATTTGAACGTAGACATGATAGAATTTCTTCTTTTGAGCAGAGCATTTTTTGAACTTCTATTGTAGACACTATGGATTAGTTAACTGGTATCTCATACACTGTCACTCAGGTTGTCTTGTCTTTAGACTCGTTTCTCTCAGGAAGTCTGAAAAGCACCAAAAGTTATTCAATTAATTTTCTGTAGCTGTAGAATTAGAAGCAAACACGAAAGAAATGTAAAAAAAAATAGTTTGATGGATGTTTATGCAAAAGTGTTAGCTGCAGGTACATTAAAATGTGGCACTTTAAACATTGATAATACGGTGCAGGTTATCTATTGTAACAGATTGCATATTTAATGGAAATTCTCCAGGCAGACAACACAGACATATATAAAGGCTGATTCTAGTTATTGCTACTTATGCGCTGTGCTAAACATAGATTCCTCCTGCAGAGCTTGACAACTGGATTTAGCCTTCATGCTTATTTCAACTTCCTACCTTTTATGCTTGCTGATTCCATTCAATGAAATCTGCCATACTATGGTTTATGCGTTTCCTAAGGACAATTGTTGATGCAACCTCTTAACAAGCCTTTTTGATCTTTTTACAGTGAGCCATGCCTGCCTTTGTTATACTGTTGAGGTCCGAATATGCTAGACATATACATTTTTTCTGGAAATAATCATGGCCATGGTTTCATTTTATAGTAATATTGATTTTACAGCATATGTGATCACTTAGCAATTGGTAAAGATACTGCATCTATGAGAAGAAAATGTGGTTCAATATCCGGCATACTGTATAACAGAGTGGTAAGTGGAGAAAGGAAGAAAGGGGAATGATTCCAACAAGCACATCTGCAAGCCACATTACTACGAATGCAGCAATGAAAAATGTCAGGCATTACACACATAGAAGTATGGTTTTAGCCTGATTAAGTGCATGTTCTTTGCTGAATTATAAAATGCAACTTGCTTCTCAAAAGCTTTATGCCACACCTCAGAGTATTTTGCTCTTAAAAAATGTTAAGGGAATTTGACATTTCCAAAAATAAAGCCTGCACTCGATGGTTGATTCCTCCCTAAGAAAATGTGAAGCCAGATGATGGTCTGAGGTATTGTAGGAAATAAAAAAAAAACATTAAAAATTCTGAGTGTGATTACACCCTTGAAAGCAACACCTTAATTGGATTATAATAATTACAGCTTCTTAACCCCCACCTCATCCTGCGAACACCATAATTATCCCTCTTAGCGCTTTGCAATAAGTTGCTTGCCCCACCAGCACCAAAATGGTTGAATACTAATAAAGTACCATAAGTTGTAGAAATCTCACCTGTAGTTTCATTTGATTAGTGTAAGTAATGGATGAGAGTGGAACTGGCACATTTTTTTAAAGTTTAATTAATCAACATCAATACTAAAGTTGAAACTTAAGTTTGTACCAATAACATCATTGGTATGATTTCAGAGAATTTAAATTGGTTTCCATTGTAAAATAGAACAATTGCAGTGGACAGCAGCAAATTTGTATAGGTAGCACGAACAGGCTGATATGGTAACAATATAGTTGCAACTGGCACTCAACAAATGTAGGTCCATCAACATGTAAATTCAAATAACATTTTAACTGAAGCTAATTAGAAGATGGGTGAGTCTTTTATACTCTACAAGCCAACATGCTACCTTTTGAATTAAAGTAAAAGGTGCATTCACAATAGACATATAATATAAAACACTGCAAAACAAGTAAACCGTGATAGATGTACCAATTAAGTTTATTTATTTATCAAATCAAATGTTTTACCAGGAAGTAATACATTGAGAAGTACCTCTCGTTTTCAAGTATGTCCTGGGGCTAGATGTACATTGTTTAAAAGTTAAAAATTACGGAAGCCTGGCTGACCAATATTTTCCATTTGTACTACTGGTCATTTGCGTAAATCAATGTTTGTGAGTGGAAGAATTTTACTGCCATGTCTGTAAGAGTATTGTGTACACTTGGAGTAGCTCAGAGTTCCCCTGTAACTTGAAAGAAGTCCAGCTGTTGTCTTGTCTTATTGTTTAACATTCTGTACACTCCAGCAAATGGAAAGGCTGTAAATTGCACAACCATATTCTAAACACAATACAATTAATTCATGAAATTTGTAGTCAAAATGTTCATGTTTATTGAGATGTCTGGAAATCCAGCTAAACGCTCTATTTATCTTTTATAATAGGTTGAATTTGAAGATGGATCCCAGATTGTCATGAAGAGAGAAGATCTTTACACACTGGACGAAGAGCTTCCCAAAAAGATAAAATCCCGCTATGTAAGATTCATAAATAACATTTATCTCAAGACTATTCACATTACTATAGATATAACATAACAAGTTTGGAACAGCCCATAGAATTCATGATGAATGTAGCCTTTCACAAATGTCAAGGCGAAAGTTACATTACAGTTACATTACAAGTACAAAGTATACAGTACGAAGCTCATGTTACCTTGATTAAAGCCTTTGGCTTTTCCTAACCTGTTACAGTTCTGAAAAAGCATTGCAAAATAGATAGATATAGATAGATATCTCTAAGTATGTTTGCTTACACAAGTTCAGCTGTTATAGGGTTGCTAAGCGGGGAGGAGAGACAGCAGGGAGCAGAGACAGCAAGGAGAGGGGGAGGAGGGAGTTGGGAGGAGTGTGCACATGGGGCAGGAGGGAGTGCAGCAAGGAGAGGAGGAGACAGAGAGACGGCGAGGAGACCGAGAGACAGCAAGGAGAGGAGTCGTCCGAGAGACAGCAAGAAGAGCAGGAGTCGTCCGAGACGGCCAGCAAGGAGAGGAGGAGTCGTCTGAGACGGACAGCAAGGAGAGGAGGAGACCGAGACGTCAAGGAGAGGAGGAGACCGAGACGTCAAGGAGAGGAGGAGACCGAGAGACGGCAAGGAGAGGAGGAGACCGAGAGACGGCAAGGAGAGGAAGAGTCATCCGAGAGACGGCAAGGAGAGGAAGAGTCGTCCGAGAGATGGCAAGGAGAGGAGGAGTCGTCCGAGACGGGCGGCAAGGAGAGGAGGAGTCGTCCAAGACGGACAGCAAGGAGAGGAGCAGTCGTCCGAGATGGACAGCAAGGAGAGGAGCAGTCGTCCGAGAGGGACGGCAAGGAGAGGAGGAGTCGTCCGAGACGGACGGCAAGGAGAGGAGTCGTCCGAGACGGACAGCAAGGAGAGGAGGAGTCGTCCGAGACGGACAGCAAGGAGAGGAGGAGTCGTCCGAGACGGACAGAAAGGAGAGGAGGAGTCGTCCGAGATGGACAGCAAGGAGAGGAGGAGTCGTTCGAGACGGACAGCAAGGAGAGGAGGAGTCGTCCGAGACGGACAGCAAGAAGAGGAGGAGATAGAGACTGCAAGGAGAGGAGTAGGAGGAGATAGAGACTGCAAGGAGAGGAGAAGACAGATGAGATGACTTGGAGAGGAGGGAGTGTAGTGTGCACAGAGGAGCAAACACAGTACGGCAGGAAGAGCAAAGAGAGGGGAGGGGTGAGTGCAAAGAGGAGCAGGAAATAATGGAAGAGAGAGTAAGTTGGGGAAGAGGGGACAAGGCTGCAAGGCATTACAGGGAGGGTTATAAACAAAGTAATGTTTAACTAATAACCTTTAAGATCTGCTAGATAGGCTTATGCTACGCCGAGTACAGCTACTATAGTTATGTATATTTCGCTTTATGTACTTTTCAATGATAAACATATTTTTTAAAACATAAATAAATTGGTGACTTTCAACATATGCTTTTGTTTTTAGTCCAGGGCATCAGACATGAAATTTGAAGATGCTTTTTATGGTGAAGACATTATTTGTGGTCAAAGGAAAAGACAGCGGGTGCTCAACGTGAAGTTTAAGAATGAATATGTTGATGACCCAGGATACCGTACCTTTCTCAAGAGCTCATTCCAGAAGAAGTGTCAGAAGGGACTGTAATAAGCAGCACTGACATGCAACAAAACGGAAAGAGTTTGGAAAGATTCCTTACACAAATTTGCACTACAGGGGAAAAAGGAATATAGGCATCAAGTTTGGATGAGGTGAACAATGTACAAAGCAAGTGGAGAAGAGAGAGAAGAAAAAAAAATATTCTGGCGATTTTCATTAAACAGGATCACATGTTTGTGACATTGCAATGAATTGTCAGCACAAAAATTAAAAATAAGCATCTTTCACTACTCTCTTTCCAGTGATTGGTATAAAGCTGACAAAAGGAATGCATTCGGGCTGGGAACATCCTTAACATTGCTCTCTGTTGCTTGATATTTTTTCAAACACAAAGGGAGCAAAGAACATTAATGACAAGCACGCTTGGAAACACTAGACACTCAGGGCTCCGATATGTTTTGTTTCAAAATATCCAAACTTGAAGTCCACAGTGTAAAACAAAATGTTCTGCATACGAATAGAATCTGATACCAGCATTTACTGTGTGAAAGTACATATGTAAATTTTGCAGGGGTTAGGGCAACAGATCATTCTTCTTTTGCTTTTCATTTCAGTCGGTACATGTTCTAGACAAATACTGTACAGTACACACTTTTTACAGCTGTTACTGTACTTTTTCATGTGTTTGTGACTCATGCCATTGGCATCTCATTCAGTCACTCCATTATGGCCGTATGCATGGCACACATTTCTAAATGTAAAAATAAGGATCCTATTATTGAATACAAGCAATGACTACAAAGCTACAATGGAATTTCTCCATATACACTTTGACCACATACACTTTAACTAAATACAGTTCATTTAGTAAAGTAATAATGAACATTTTCTGAAACAAGTTAGATGCTTCCTGTTTTCTCTTATTTGTTCCGAACTGTTTCGCTTCTGGTTTTGCAGCATTTTATTTAGCAAATAGAGCACACATACAGTACACAAGCATATTCAGAAGGAGAATAAGAAATGCTCAGGAGGAGCAACAGTAATAAAATAAATGAGTGGCTCGTTGTGTCCTACAGTATAACTTATTCAGTACTGGTATAGAAGGCATAGAAGACCACCACTCACACAATTACAAAGTGTTTGCATCCAAAGCAGCCCCTCATGCATTCTACAGGAGAGCTGCTCTTTTTGTCCCTCATGGTTTGCCATATACAGGTATGGATATCTTGTCACTCCTAAGGTCTACTTCCTGGCTCTGCAGTGGACGTGGTTTCCACTTTCACCCTAGCACCATTATTAATGCAGTGAGGCCAATAGTGAAAGAAAAGGATGAGGCAAAAAAAAACACTCAGTGAGTACAGTACATATCTTTACTAATTAGTTTCTACAGCAAAAGTCACTGATAATATATTTGTTTAGAGCTAAGAATGCACAAACATGAAAAAAGTCGAGTTACATAAAGAAAACTCATGTAAGCTAAAAAAAACAAAGCACTTCTCATGCAGAAGCGAGTGCATGTTTGGGTTGTCTTTGTTGTACGGCTTGACAAGATGTTTACTGAGCAATGTTTCATTTGGCAATAAATAATATTGGGGAAATCACAGCCTATAGGGTCCTGGCATATAAAGAAGTGGCAGAAATCATCAACCATAATCTGTCCAACAAAGATTAAAATGACTCCAGAAACTGTTGGCGTACCTTATGCAGTTTAAAGCCATCCATGCTGGCCATTTGTCTACTATAACTTATTTTCCAACAAGTCTCAGACAGGGAATTTCTAGTTTGTTACTGTGCAGATCAAAAGTCCAGGAGCCTTCTGTGGCATTTTCCTTGTTGGTGAATGGCAACCTAATTGGATTGCACAAACAAATAACTATTATCAACTTGCTACAGTATGAAGCCAAACGCTGTCGTCTAGTTTTGTGAAACGAAGAAGGTCAGACATTAACAGCATTTAATATTTCCGGGTTCTACAGAAGTAACAACGGATTAACTCCAAGCCCCTTTCCAGTAGTATTTGTAGATGAAAAATAAACAATTACAAAAAACTCAGCATTGCACCTATAAAACTGCCACATACTGTAAGTCTCTCCAAACAAGTTGGGAGTAATGTAGTGTAGTGTTTCCCACTGCCAAAATCAAAGCCAACATATGAATATGTTGTAGCGACATTCTGAACTTCTTGGGGAAATATATATATATATATCTTTGTGCGGTTTAAAAGTCCCTAAGGGCCATGATTGTTCTCTCCCAGGTCGCAAGTGATTTTGGACAGTTTGTCAATTTAAAAAGTAATATTTGATTTTAGTAAAGAACGCCACCTTGGCCCCTAAAATTTGTCAAATACTTTTTACAAAAAAATAAAAATATCCCCGAGTCGGGATTTAGATGTCGGAAAAGTCAGGGGTGATGAGACTGTGAACCAAGTGGTTGAAGTCTGAGATGGTTTTAATCTTTAGTAAATAACCTAAGAAATGTAGAATAATAGATACAATCAAATGAATTATTGTTGCTCTTTTGTTCTGCCTCCCCTCGTATGGATAACGTTCTCAAAGCAGTTGTCTGTTTTCTTTCTCCAGGGCCTTTTTTTTATTTTTTTTGGAAGTTCTGAGATGTTCTACACTGAAATGCCCCTTAATGTAACCACATAAGGTTATAATTACTTGTATATTACTAAAAGTCCAGAAAGCACATTAAAGCTGTTTTCTAAGAAGTTTTTATAAAACATTTTTAAGTACAGTATAATGTATAAAGTATTTAAACACATACACACATTATTTTCTCTGTACAGTTCCTTTACAATTTTTATATCTGTAGTGTTTGTTGGAAGCAATCTCAGCTGTTACCACAGATCCCCCCCCCCCCCTCACCCCCTCTTATTTTAAATGCAAGGACAAACAGAAGTAAAGGCTTCTGCATATTTAAAAATAAATATATATATATATATATATATATATATATATATATATATATATATATATATATATATATATATACACACACATTCTATTGTTTGTAGACCACATTTTAATAATGCTTATGAAAAAAAATATACAGTTTCATTGAGTTTGTAAAATTAAAGTTTGAATATGAGTTGAAAAGTTTCAAGTTAACTAATATATTACCGTCTTCCTTTTTTTTCCCCTCTAACTTAAGTTGTATGCTCTATTCATTAAGGATAAGTGTAAAATGCAACTCTTTCCTGATAACAAACTCCAGGTTACAGCAGCTAGATATGTTGATTAGATATTTCTATCCTCCATTGTGTGACGATTCTTCCTCTGAGTAATATATTCTGTAAGGTTGCAGTGCTGAATTATAGGGATTAGTTACATTTGTACAAATAAAGTTCCCGAAATATGGAAGCCTGTTGACATTTGAGTTGGCACATTTAGCAATGACCTGCACAATGTAATACATCAGAGACCGCACAGGAATTTGTGTCCTATGGTCTATATCGTTACAAAAGTGGGAGGTCAAAACTAGAGCTCAACATGTGGCTTATTTTGTATTTATCTGACCAGGATAACATTTCAAATTTAACAGGGTTTCAAACATAGGGCCATCGATAATCTGCAGTTGTAACTGTTTTAAGAGATGAATAAATAATTTGACGTTGTTCTTATGCTGTGACCGTGTCTTTACTCTGATGTGTGTGAAAGAATGGTGGTAATACTTTGCATAAACTTTTTATTCAGCAGCAATTTCAGGTGTTTTCTGAATGGCACTGCAGGTACTCTAAATGTACTAATGTATGCATATTCACAGATCACACTATATGGCGTATTGGGCCATATTAACTAACCCGTCTTCTGCCATAAGAAACCTTCCAATGCTGGAAGGCACTTTACAGTATAGCTCATTGACTTGAACGGGCTGTCAGGTTTTTTCAGTGCCAGAAGGTACCTTATGGCAGAGGACTGCTTGGTAAACATGGTCCCATATTTCATGTGCTAGAGGTCATTTAGAAGAGATGATCTTCATAATGTTTCAGCAATAACCAGTTCTATACGTGAAATGAAATTGGGGCTTATGCTTCATCTACCGAAGCTGCCGATTGGGCTGTTGGTGTTTGAGATTTCTCATTGACATCAATGGGGAATTTTGGCCGGAAATATCCCGATCGGTCACTTTAACGGTTATAGAATAAGCCCCCTAGTGATCAATGTATAATGAGTAGAAAATCTCCTTAGTTCTATTCATTTATTTTCATCTCCATTATTCTGTCTTCCTCTTCTGCGGTTTATCCTATACTCCACTTTGAAAACCAATTTTAAAAGTTAGTGCAACTTTTTGTGATATTTTTGTCCGAATGTGAACTTCACTATATTTCTTTATTATTTATTTGTTTGTTATGGGCCTTTCTAATGTTTGTTTTAGGAAAAGATTTATGAATGTCATGTTATGGTCAACTATTTGTTTAACTTACCACCAACATAAAGTTTTGGTTTGTTCTGTCCTATTGCTAAGGTGTACCTTGTGTTTTTTCAATGTATGCCTATATAAACATACAGGGTAGAAGTGTGACGTTTATCTTTCTCATTTGAAAAATGTTCTGCTTAGTGCAATTCTGGCCTTATGACAGTCATACATACAGACTTGGACAGAAAACAACCATTTTCTTCACTGCAATATCACAATATGAGAATTTAGCAAGATGCTTCAGAAATGTTATTTACTGATTTACCCAAATGATTTACAAAATGTTCAAACAGGTGTTTTGTAACACTGAGGATTGTCAGAAGTTGAGTAAAAAAACATTACACAATATACTGTACAATAAAAGCAGGTTGTAGAATGCATAGAAATATAGCCTCCCTATATCTCTAGCTCCTGGTATCAATGCCACCTCTAACAATAAAAAATAACAGAGTGCTTTAGTACTAGAGACCAAAACCTACAGATATGCTCACTCCTGAGGACTTCAGGGGTGATTTATTACAGTGCTCGGGTGCCATCGCAAAAAAAACTTCTAATAAATTGAATGGAAGTTTCCATGTGGTAGTTCCCTATTGGCACAATTGAACTTTTATAAATAACCCCCATAATCCAGCTATACATAGTCTATAGCAATTTAGGTCTAGCCATGGGACATATGCAGTACGAAGTATGAAGCACGTCACTCCGACAGCTGAAGTTTCTTCAACTCATATCTGTGGTTATCTTTCTAGTAGTTTTTTATCTCCTTGTTCTCAATGCTAGTACATTCCATATTATGCTTGCTCTATTCCATTGAGAACCAGGAGAACACAATAGAATGATTAAATAGCCATTTCAATAAGGATGGGTGCTTCTTTTTCCACAGAATCCAACTCCATCCTTCCATTCCCTTTGGATTCCTTGGAAGTCCCAGGGCTGCTCTCTTGGGATTCATTTAAACTGTGAGTTCGTATCTCTGCATTGAACTAAAGCCGAAATGAAATCTTGTATTCAATTTCTGCTCTGGCTCAGAGCTCTCTGCATTTTCCTTCCTTAGAATATGCCCCTCAGGGTAGGGTGGCAAAGACAACGCAGAGAAGATGGGCAAAAGGAGGCAGAGCAGACTTTGTACGGTCATCTGACTATCTGTTGGATAATATATAGATCATCTTAAGCCTTTGTCAATCCACTGCTGGATGAGGGCCTCTCAAGGATCTTCCAGGTACTGCGGTTGCAAGGTCCTTTTCTCCACATTGATCCAACAAATGTTCTCATGTCATCCTCCCATCCTACTTTTGGTTGTCGTCTTGGTCTTTTAAGCTCCCTTGTAATCTAGTTGAGTACCATCATTGACCAACGATGGTAATATCTTCTTGTGATGTGTGCAGCCCACTGCCATTTTAATTTCTTCACCCTTGTGATGTTACAAACTTGTGTTTGCTTTCTAACCCATTCATTCTCTTTCCTGTCTGTTTTGGTAATACCCAGCATACATCTCTCCATGCTTCTTTGAGTTGTCTGAAGCTACAGAATTCTCTTTGTATTTAGGGTCCAAGTTTAATATTAATACGTGAGCACAAGCAGAATAAAACATACTGGACACCTAACAAGCTCCTATTGAACCCCCAAAATAACCACAACATATATATATAAGCATATGAGTGTCACAGAGGAGTGCTACTGAGCATGGCAATATATATTTAAAATCAGAGACAGAACATAAAACACAGACAGAGCTCAGTTTTTAGCACATCCAGTGAAACTCATACACGGTACAGTGCCTAAATATATATGTATAAATATCAAGTAAAATGGTCTTTTAGTTTAACATTTTTGGCCAAAATTGTTGTAAGCCCCTGAGCCAACTGCACGGCAGACCACAATTCAGGGGTCCCTAACGCTAATATAAATTCTTAATAACCTGTGTAGTAACAGGAAGAATGATTTATAGTAAATCTGTCAATATTAGTTGCAAAGTTCTAAGTCTGATTGAAGCTTTTAATAACCTGTACATTACCAGGAAAAGCACTCTCACTAGTTCCATAATGTCTTTTCTTAGGATTGGTGCCCAAAATTGTACTCCATATTCAAGGTGTGGTCTTACTAATGCTTTGTAAAGGGGCATAATTATGTTTACTTCCCTTCCATCCATTGCCCGTTTGATGCAAGATAAGATCTTGTTTGCCTTTGCAGCTACTGCATGACATTGGGCACTATTGCTAAGCCTGCTGTCTACAAGCACTCCTAAATCCTTCTCCATCAAGGATTCCTCCAATATATCACCATTTAATTTGTAAGTCGGCTTTTTATTCTTGCATCCCAAATGCTTAACCTTACATTTATCTGTATTAAACCTCATTTGCCATTTACCTGCCCACGTTTCCAGTCTCTCCAAGTCCTTCTGAAGAGAAATTACATCCTGCTCTGATTCTATTACCTTACACAATTTAGTATCATCAGCAAAGATGGAGACTTTGCTCTCGATCCCAACCTCAAGGTCATTAATAAACAAGTTAAAAAGCGGGGGTCCCAGTACCGATCCCTGAGGTACTCCACTCACGACTTTAGCCCAACCTGAAAAAGTTCCATTTATGACAACCCTCTGTTGTCTGTCATTTAACCAGTTTTCAATCCAGGTGCATATATTATTACTGAGTCCAATTTTCTTTATTTTGTACACCAACCTCTTGTGTGAAACCGTATCAAAAGCCTTTGCAAAATCTAAGTTGACCACATCAACTGCATTACCCTGGTCTACATTCCTACTTACCTCCTCAAAGAAACAAATAAGGTTAGTTTGGCAAGATCTATCCTTCATAAATCCATGCTGACTACTACTAATAATTTTGTTTTCCATTAGGTATTCCTGAATATTATCCCGTATTAAACCTTCAAGTAGTTTCCCTACTATTGAAGTCAGGCTTACAGGTCTGTAATTCCCCGGGTGTGATCTAGCTCCCCTTTTAAATATAGGCACCACATCTGCTTTACGCCAATCTTGTGGTACTGAGCCTGTGGAAATGGAGTCCTTGAATATTAAATATAATGGTTTTGCTATTACTGAGCTTAACTCCTTGAGAACTCTTGGATGTATGCCATCGGGGCCAGGTGCCTTATTTACTTTAATTTTTTCAAGTCGCTTATGAACTTCTTCCTCAGTTAACCAATTGGTCATTAATATGGAGGTTGTGGCTTCCTCCTGTGGCGCTACTATTGAACTTGATTCTTCCCTGGTAAACACAGAGGCAAAGAATTTGTTTAATACCTCTGCTTTTTCCTTATCTTCAATAATCTGCCTACCCATCTCACACTGAAAGGGTCCTATATTTTCTTTTCTCAATTTTTTGTTATTAAGGTACTTAAAGAACTTTTTAGGGTTGACCTTACTTTCTATTGCAATCCTTTTTTCATTATCCATTTTTGCTAATTTAATTGCCCTTTTGCAATTTTTGTTACATTCCTTATAATTCTGATACGATGTCTCTGTCCCTTCTGAATCTAAACGCCTTCCTCTTCTTGTCCATTTCCTCCCCTACCTGTTTATTTAGCCACATTGGTTTTGACTTATTTGTTTTATACTTATTACCCAAGGGTATACACTGATAAGTGTGCTTTTCTAACAATGTTTTAAAGACTGCCCATTTATCTTCTACATTTTCCCTGCAAAAACATCATCCCATTGTATTACTACTAGATTAGACCTCAGTTTATTAAAATCTGCCTTTCTAAAGTTTAAAGTCTTTGTTGAACCCAAGTAATCTGTTTTTTGATAATTTATTTCAAATGAGACCATGTTATGATCACTGTTACCCAAATGTTCCAGGACTTGAATATTTGTTAATACTTCTACATTGTTTGATATGACCAAATCCAGAACTGCCCTCTCCTGGTTGGTTCCTCAATAATTTGGGTCATATAATTATCTTTAAGCACCCCAAAAAAACTGTTTCCTTTTGTTGTAACGCTAATCTCATTGCCCCAGTCTATGTCTGGATAATTAAAATCCCCCTTTATGCAAACATGACCCAGTTTTGATGCCTTCTCCATTTGCAAATGTATTTTAGCTTCCTCAATCTCACAGATTTTTGGTGGTTTATAGCATATTCCCACAAACATTTTCTTTATACTTTTACCTCCACTGCTAATTTCTATCCACAAGGTCTCTACATTTTCATCATTCCCTTCATAGACATCATCCCTTATAATAGGTTTTAGATCTGGTTTAACATATAGACATACTCCACCTCCCCTTCTATTTGTTCGATCCTTCCGAAAAAGAGAATACCCCTTTAAATTAACTGTCCAGTCATGAGTTTCATCCCACCATGTTTCAGTAATGCCTATGATATCATACTGCTCCCTTGTAGCTATTAATTCAAGCTCCCCCATTTTATCTGTCAGGCTTCTTGCATTAGCAAGCATGCATTTAAGTTTTTTTTCAGCCTGTACTATTATCTTATCTGCTCCTTCCTTTCTGCTCCCACTTGGTTTAGTCTTTAGAAGTTTTCTAGTATTATCTCTATTTACTATGGGTATCTCACTGCTTGTCAAACTTGCACTTGCCCCCATTCTACCTCCATACCTTGTATCCTCATCTATTCCATTTAGTTCATTATCTGTTTCATTCCCCTCCCCCCACGAACACACAATGAATATGCAAAATACAGAGAGCAGACTGGGGGACTGGGGTCAAAAACTAGCCTTAAATAGGTGCAGGGCGCCTGCTTTGGAATGCTTACCCTGACGGGGACCTCGTCCCGGGCTTCGTGGTACTCTTTTCGGGGAGAATACCCAACTGCTATGTTCTATTCTGAGAACTTGCTCCTCGCGTCTGACTTAGTCTCAGCTAGGCAGACTTTCCTAGCTCCAGAAATGAACCTGGTTGCTCTGCTATTCGCAACAGAGCAACTTTGAAAAACCTGCCTTTGCATCACCGACTCAAGCCACAAGGTGGTCTGGTTCTCATTGGGCAGTCTCCTTACATTCACTCCGCTGAGCTAACTCTAGTTTGGAAGACAGGCGACTAATCAGAGCGTGGGAATTTTACCACCAGCCAATTATGAGCCGGAGGCTCGCCTGGCTTTACCCAATCAAAGGAGGGAGTGTGATAGGTTCAGGATGCCGGCAAAGCGAGAAATATGAATTGACAAATGGGAAAACGTGCCTAAGAGCAGCGTCTTTCCCCAGCCAACGTATTGCCGCCCGCTGGGCAGGCTCCACCAGGTCGGGCAGTTCATGCGGTGCCCCAGCGGTGTGTGCTTGTTCTTCAGACCTGCTCCTCCGCTCTCCCCTGCTTGCCAACTGTCATGACACCTTGCCCATCCGCTCCTTTGATCCGCCATTACATTACCGGGGCTGACTGCATAGCAATGGATACGCATACTTTTACATGGAAAACTTGGAGTCTAAAATTTGCTCCCTAAAACATGGCCACGAGAATTTGGACCCTAAAATATGGTCCTGAGAACATGTCCCGAGGACTTGGACCCTGCAATGGGGTTTTAAAACAGGCTCCTGCACTGTGTTTTAAAACCCACTTGCAGAATTTGCTGGCGGGGCAAAGAAATCCCATAGAAATACCTTCCCATAACACACCGCGTCTTTATGTACAGACGCGTATCCGTAAAATATCAGTCCTGCTGGTATCTCTAGTCAGCAACACTTTACACAGATTTTAACCCTTTTTGCCCCCCCCCCCCCCCAACGTTCACCCTTTACCTCCCACTCCTGCAGCTATTTCTTATAAGGGACCCTAACCACACATGGCATCCCTATCTTATAATCCTGCAGGGGACAATATAATGGGAACAGTTACAGGGAAACACAATAATGTACAACACTAGACCCAAGAGCTGACACTTTCAGCTCTTAACCCACATTTTGTAGAGGCAGCCAGCCAGCCTTTTTTATGAAGGCCGGCTACCCACTACCTTCACAACCATTATTTACCATCTCTGTCAGAATCAAATGACATTGCTGCTCTGTGCCTCACTGGCTTCACCAAGAAGCATAATGGTGTCAATCTTTTTCACAAATAGAGAAAAGTGGCTGCTTTGAACTTTTCTCAGGTTTTATAGTCTGGTACTGGAGCGATCTAACCATATATGTGCACTTTGTCTTTACAAAAATGTGCACATTCTGTAGGTTGATGCATGGACACAATTAAACACGTTTTCTTTAAAAATTCAAGTACTTAACAGGGGATCTTAACGGTCCCACGCAGGATCTGTGGCTATTGCCATTATTCTGTAACAGGCCGTTGTTTAGCGTGTCATCTCACGCAAGTGGTTGTAAGCAGGTGGCCTTCAACTTCTGCATGTTAAGCTGCGGCCCTGCCACCACTGGGCGCGCTCATGCTAGAGAGCAGTTACGTCACCAACTCTCCAAGCATGAGCGCTCGGCTGTCCTGCAATAATTTGAGAGCAGGAACGGGGGGTGTGGCTATTAAGGGAGGGTGTGTGTAATTGTCTGGATCGTCTTTGTCTATACCATACCAGCCTTTCCCTTCAATCCCCCATCTGGGAAATCTCCATGCTGAATGGTCACAGACCGATCATGTGACCATTCTCAGCGCTTGGAAATCAAATTGCAAGTCTCTCCAAGCGCTGAGCTTTGGAAAGCGCACGAGTATGGCCGTACACATTTGATATTATTGAAGTGAGCGCTGCAAGCGCCAAGCGGTAGTGTGGCCGCAGCCTTAGAACGGCTTCTACACCAGAAGAAAGCAACCTGTTTTCTCATGACATAGGGAAAGGGGAAACACCTTTCCCCACTACATCACAGTTGAAGCTTTGTGTATAAAGTATTATAACCTTTTGAGGTATCCACATGGGTAATGAGTAATGTCTAAAAGATTTGCCAGCCCTGTCAACAAGCTGTCCTTCAGGAGAGACCTTGGGGTCACATGCATTGTAAAATCTGAGCACTATGCTTTAATTACAATGCTGGAACCACAATTAGAAAACAAAGTGATTTCCTCAATCCCACAAGGCACAGATATGTATCAATGCCTATAAAGAATGATGTAAAGCCTAGTGTCTGATTAAACGGAGCACTGCTTGAAACCTGCTGAGGCTGTACCACTCAGCCCTACAACTGTACGTTTCTAGCTGCTGCAGCTGTTTCCACTATTTCTTCTAGTGCCAGTCAAGATTAAAAAATAGCCTTAACATCAGGGACAGTACTTATGCCTACTGGGGTGAAAAAGCACTATTTGTAATCATCTTGATGGAGTTGCTCTGTGCCAGTTAAGCTATCCACCTTAGTGTCTACTAGAAAAGACTATTTAGCACTGCTAGCAGAATTGTTAGTGTCGCATAAGGCTCTTGCCCCAACATGTGGAGATGCTGGTATTCATTAAAATGAACTCTTTCATGATCATGCAAAAAAATAATGATTTAAATGATTTGAAAACGTGTGGTGTTTCTTTACATCTCTTTTTAATGGTTTTATACTTACATTAAGAATTTTTCCATGTTGTATGCTTTTATGATGATGCAATTTTTAGGGTTACTGTTGTGAGATGTATTATTCTTTGGACCTTCTTAAATTGAAATACGGAACAAGCACTCCCACACAACGAAGACTTTTTTTTTGTTTGTTTTTAGTAAATTTATCAACACAATTGGGTTCTTTGGAAAAAGTAAATCAGTCGTACCTTTTTGTTGACTGTGAAAACATATATATATATTTTTTAGCTAGGTCTTGTGTAACTGTATTATTGCCTGATGCAACATTTTCTGCAATTTTGTTGGTTTAGCGAATCATAATTACTCTAGAAACAAAAAACTAGGAAAACAAGGAGACGTCAAAATCATCAGATTCTGTGGCCCATTTTTAATATTGTATGGTATACAGGCTTTTCATTCACCAAAACATAAGCACGGCTCTTCGCACAAAAATGTTATCAAAATTTTACATAATTCATTAAATCTTAGAATTTCCCAATTACCATTGTTTTGGTAAAAGAGAAAAGTAATTTATGCCATGGGATCGACATTTTTTCCTTTTCACCTACAGTAGGTACAGTAGCTTGATGCATCTTTCTACTCTACTAAAGATACCAGGAGTATATCAGACTGCATTATACCTCTCATATGGCTAGAGAGAGGGCTCATATCTACTATATTTCTTTTATCTCCTTATTAGCCACAGTGGTCCTGAACGCATGCATAATACATTCCTTCATAACCAGCACATCTAGTAAGAGCTTAAAAGTCTTAACACCCTTATAGTAGCCTAGCTAGTCACCCTTTGCCTGCCTTACTATTATAACTGCTAAGGTAAATAAAAGATTAAACCCTCCCCCAACCACTGCAGGGGGGGCTAACTCCCCACCATAAGCACTCCTAAACCATTACTCCTTCCCTCCCACCATGTCCTACAGGCCCTTTTAGACACACTTTTATTTATAAAACTGTGTGACATGAAGAATTGAACATATACTATTAAAAATAAAAACACCACCGTCAATACAGAATAATAAATAAACAGAGCCTTCGGTGCCATAGAACAGGGGTGCGCAAACTGGGGAGGCGGCATGACATTTTCTAAAGGGAGGCGCCGATTTTAACACAATATTGTAATACCTTACCGTAGAGTACGCTACTGGGGTTCTTTGCCAATATAGCACGGTAGAAATTATTTAACATGTTATTTATTTTCGTTTAGCTGGCACTTCTTTTCTTTTTTTTTAATATGTTAACATAAGGCGGGGGGAGGAGGGGGGGCAGAGCCGGGCACCACTAACGGCATGAATGAAAAACGGGACGTGACGTAATAGGTTTGCGCACCCCTTTTATAGAGGACTCGTGGTCACACTCATTTAGTGCCTAGGTAGTTCTAGAAGACTGACCATTTTCTTTATTCATCCAGTGGGCTCTGCATAACATTAGTTAACATTCCGTAAACAGGCCAGGTTTTCATGGGAACACATACTGTACCTAAGCAAGTTGTCATAATTAAAGCAATATTGATTGGTTAATGTTAACTGGAGAATTTCTAAAAAAAAAACTGACCTGTCGGTGGACTGAATTTGAACTACACTGTTAACTTACTATAGTGGAAATAAAGTTTTCCGGGGGCCAATGGTCCATTCATCCATAGGCTAGAAGACCGACACAGTCTATGATATTTAGGGGGTTCTTTTTATATTGTATAGTATGTTTATTTTAACTGGTCACTTTTTTAATGTCTCATAGCCTACAGCTATATCATACACTACTGCAGACACTAATTCTGGGTAATATAATGCCTAAAAGCACACTAAGTATGGCATGCTTTAGCTTCCTATCTAGTTTGAACATGGATCCTTCCCCCACGCCTTTTCTTCTTGTTTTATACAGCTTGTAAAGCAAAACCAAGTCAAAGGAATAAAATCCTTGTTTTGGGCTCACCAGCTTGCACTTGATCGCTGAATCTTTATAGTAAAGCTATGGTGGGAAATAAGTGATAGAAATCCATCCCCTGTGCAATGTATACAAAAATATACTATGCTTTGTCACATATGAAACAGTCATAAAAGTGCTGATGACGATTATGGCTAATTACATGCAAAAGTAGCTCACTTAAGAGGGCACACACAAACACCCATAATTGCTAATTGATGCTTTGCCATAAGATACCACATGGCACAGTACTGCTTAGTAATATATCACTATTTCCTGAAAAGGCAGCAACTAAGCAAAATAAATGATGGTGAGTAACAAAACTGAAGAAGAAAAAAAACCTACAGCAAATAAAAATACCACTTGTGAGCAGATTCATATATTTTTTAGACAGGTTTGCAACACTGCCCTCCAACATTATCTCTTAGCATACAATGCTTCCACGGTAGCCAGGGATTCTGGGATATGATATGCAAATGAGCACGCCAATATTTTTTGCATGCCATTAGTTTACTGTATAGAGAGATGCTATAAGCGTGGTCCTTTTGGTTTTTATGAGACCTCACGTTTCCCTGAGACAATTCAATCCCATACCCAGCAGTCAGCTCTGCTTTTATTTAGAACGATTATGACAGCTCACTAGCAATCTTGAACTCTTCATCAATAGTATGAAAAACACAGTATTAACTAGTGACATCATTTTAAGAACCAAGTCAAAAATCTCCGCCCTCAGAAAGTAGGATGATAGAGACAATAATGTCTTTCTTTGATTTTAAGTATATGTAGCACTTCCCTCCCCCCTCCGTGGGAGATACACAGCTTCTGCTACCTATTGTGTGGTGCGGATACCTGTTAGGCCGAGCTCACACTGCTTGCTACGGCCGCGCGCTTCCATGTGTGCCTCCGCCCGCGCACTCCTGCAGCCCAGCGATCTCTGCTCAAGCTGCAGGAGCTGGGTCGCGGCAGGGGCATGAAAAAAAATCACCTTCAGACGGGGGTGTGCGGTTTGCAGCGGGTACCGGGGGTGTGCGCGGCGGGGACCGGGGGTGTGCGCGGCGGGAACCGGGGGTGTGCGCGGCGGGAACCGGGGGTGTGCGTGGCGGGGACCGGGGGTGTGCGCGGCGGGGACCGGGGGTGTGCGCGGCGGGGACCGGGAGTGTGCGCGGCGGGGACCGGGAGTGTGCGCGGCGGGGACCGGGAGTGTGCGCAGCGGGGACCGGGGGTGTGCGCAGCGGGGACCGGGGGTGTGCGCAGCGGGGGCCGGGGGTGTGCGCAGCGGGGGCCGGGGGTGTGCGCAGCGGGGACCGGGGGGGTGCGCAGCGGGGACTGGGGGGAGGGGGTTGGGGAGGCCAGCAGCCCTCAGCAAACACTAGGCTGGTCAGAAGTAGGGGGAAAAGGGCGAGCAGAAATGCAGCTTATAAGGAGCCCTTTTAAAACCATAATGCTCTGCAATAACTTTTTATTTGTTTTCTCCCTCCGTTCCGTCCACCACGTCCCTCCTGTTCCCCCCGTTCCCCCGTCCCTTCAGTTTCACTGCCGTCGTGTAGTGTGTAGTGTGCGGTGTTTGAGCGGGGCCTAAGGGTCAGGAGAGCTGAGTTGGATCTGTGTTGGTATGGAGATCAGGACAGGCTTTGGTTCTTTCTCTGTAGTTCTTCTCTTGGTGGTTAGCGCCTCCAGCAGTAGTGAGTTCCAGGGTGTCCAGAGATCAGTCCCCACTATTGCACACGTCTTCCCTCCTGCCCAGGGACTGACACTTAGACAAGAGTATAATGAACAAGGGTCTTTATTGGCAGGCATTCACTGCAGATGGTTCAATACAGCAGTGCAGAGTCTCAGAGGTTCCAGGCCTCTTGATTGTACTTGCCCCAAATTTTACAGGGCATCTGTGGGTTGAATCAGATGTTCCCCCAGCCAGAAGGGCTGGGGGTGAGCATACTCATCCCACGATAGGAGAGACTCACAGCTCTACTGCTCTCTTACTCTTCCAGAGCAGGATTGACTAAATCTGACACTCCCTCTCAGGAGGAACCAGAAGGGGCGGGCTCCTGATCTATACCTATCCCTGATAGGCTCACACGGGCCATGAGTCACCACCACACTTCTGTCACTCATTCGAGGGGCATGAGGGGGTCAAAGCCCACAAGATTAACCTGTCATAGTCTAGACTATTAGGGGTTACATGACAGGGAGGAGAGACAGGTCAAAAGATACAGACCATGTTACATATAATGCATAATCTTTTATGACCATCATGGCTCATCAATAAAAGCAAAACCACACATGCAAGCAGCATTGAAGTACTAAAATCCTTTCTTAAGAATCCAGGTGCTTATCAGAGTTGAATATAAAAAGATAATTAGATGATTCACTTACCTCTTCTCCTGTGCGCTTTAAATTTACATTTAATGATCAGGGTGGTCATGAAAGGCTGCATTTCCTAAATAGATTTATACATCTCTACCCAACTTTTTTTTGCCTACAATATAACATGGGACCTATCTTAATTAATGCAGATTTTAGTTTAAAAAAAAGCCCAATTCGTGTGTTTTTTTTTTTTTTTATATCACTAAAAATCCATCTGACGGTTTTGGGATTTTTAGAAATCATGCATGTGTGCCATATTTTACTTGCATAGTATTTGGCCCTGACCTCACTCTCGTCTCCTCCATACCGTAGGCCTGGTGTCGAAAATCTACCAGCATCCGAGCCGTTACATCCGCGTTTTCCTCCCGCTGCATACTCACTATTGTGGAGGCGGGAGGTCGCAGGCACTCCATGATCTGCTGCCGTCTCACTGCCTCGGTGCTGTCATCGTCAGCGAAGATGTCCATCTCCACATGGGGTGGTATCCAGCTGGAGGGTCCCACCATGAAAAGAGACCATTTCTGCCCATGCGCTAACCTTATTGTGCATGTGCGCGCACACCAAAATGGCGGCGCCCTGTGTCGGGAGCCGCTGCGGACCTCCGGCGACCTGGTTGCCTCTCCCAACTGCCCGCAACGCCCCTGCACCCGCTGGACGCACCAGCTAAACTCCCCTCACTCTTCCCAGCCTCCGCAGCCAGTCACAGCCGCAGCAGGAGATAAGAGAAGGGGACCCAGGGGGGGACCTGGCCGCACGTCATTACCCAGAATATGAAAACAGATGCAGTTGAGTCTGTCAGGTTCTAATCAATCACATCAACCTTTAATTTAGGTGGTACAAGGAACTATGGTATGTCAACTGTTACATATTCAAAGAGAAAAAGGCGGTCCTTCATTGCACTCAATGATTATTTCATTATTTTATTTTACATCAACAATTATAATAGTAGGCATAATACCAATTTATCGGGTCCAGAGATAAGTTATAGATCATATCATGTACAAATATATGCTTAAACAAAAACTGACATAAGAAATATTACTTTTTTTTTCCCCAAAGATTTCTTGTAGTGAAGCGACCTAGGGTCTCACAATATTGAATATATAGCCAGTGAGGATTCCAAATTAGACTGTGTTTAGAAAGGAGCAAATAGAGAAAAAATCTCATTGTGTGCACATCATTATGTTTACTTAGCTGCTATTCAAAGATATCTCTCATATGGTCATAAACAGTTTTAAAATTCTTAAATATCAACCCTTACCAGAGCATAGAATCCTTAGACCAGAATCGTGTGCATGCGTGCGCATGTGTGCATACCCAATATGTGAAGCACCTAGACAAATCCTCTTCTGTTCCTAATGCCACGAAACCCTCTAACGGTTCTGCAGTGGTTTAATCACATATCTGTTGATAGCAATAATGTTTGTATCACTTAAAGCAATACGATGACTCTTTTTTTTTTTGTTGATTTTTAGTAGGTTTGAAGGAGGGGGAGTCTCTGGAGCTGTATGGCGGTTTAAATGTCCTGCCAGCCAATAAGGTGTGACGTCGTCCCTAGCGCCTTCCTATTGGCCCACGTGATGCAGGACATTTAAACTGAGCACAGATACCGGCACCCACTTCTGAGGTTAGTATCTTGGGAAGCAGAGGGCTGCTTTAATGTACAATATTCAGGATTTCTTCCAATGTGCTACCCCGGAAAATACTGATGCCCTAAGTCTCTTATGATAAGCCCATCTTTTACTTACTGATTGTACATGCAATACTTACCATTGTATTTTAAAATCATTTTTCAATAGACTGAGTGGTCTTTTTTTTTCTGGTACTGTAAATGCATTATAAATAAACTGTATGTATAAAAGAGCATCTTTGTATACATATATTATCTGAAGTATTCTGCCAACTACAAGACAAAAGATCATGAGAAAGAAATTTAGCTTTTTTTTTCAAGCTAGAAAGTAGGTTAAGAGAGAAGCCTCATGTTTTATTGTAGACAAAAAAAAAAAAAAAAACAGCTGGGTGCAGATTTATAAATCTATTTAGAACATACAACCTTTCACGACCACCCTGCTCATTGAATGGACATTTAAAGCGCACAGGAGAAGATGGAAGTGAATCACCTGACTATTGTTCAGGGAATAAAATAAATAACTCTGACAAACACCTTTTGACAGTAGGGAGGTAACTGGGCTCTCAAAGGTTAAGCCCGTTTTGGTTACCCCTGATCCGTGTATTAGGGTCCAAGAGAGTTAGCTTTTTGGCCCAGTAACATTCTACCATTCTGTTGTACTGTCTGTAATAAAAGTATTTTTGGTGTTTTTCCCTTTCCGGGCATGCCAGCAAGCAGGGATTACTAATGTATGAGTTTCAAGGAGGGTTTTGCGGAGGAACCGTTGACAGAATGTGCCTAGGAGGTTGGGGTCCGGACTTGTCGGTTCCCCCATTAATATACCCGGGAATCATGCCTGATTTTCGGATACATGTAGGCACATTGTCCCAGAAACATCTCTGCTTGAAAATGCGAGCGCGACTCCCCACTAGGGTACCCTGCTTCAGCACAGCCCAGAAAGGAGAATGGGGCACAGGGATAAAACATATATTCCTGTAGCTGAGGGAATCCCTAGGTTAAGGGGGGTACCCCAGTTAGTGCCCAGGTGACCCACAACCAGTATAGGGTTTGTAGGTGCCCCAACCATGTATAAGGTTGAGGGGGGACTCAGAGTCCAGACTGAGTCCAAGAGAAAGTGTGTGGGGAATAAGGCAGATAGAAATAAAAATACAATTTTTTTCCCCTTTCTGTACCCTGTTCCCCAAGACTCAGGAGTATAGTGAAATATACTTTATTAAGATGTAATATGCTTTTTACATTTGGAACCGATGTCCAAACAGGCTGCCCGAGCTAACCCATAGGTGCTGGTAACTCTGCTGGACATTGGAGTTCAAAGCAGTCAGAGGATGCCAGAGGTGAGAATAGCATTTGGTCAGCGGGGAGTAACAGGTCCGGAGATCAATGTCAGTCCTCCGGGCTGCACTTGCTCTGCCAGACCTGGTGGAGCCTGTCCCAGCGGGTGGCATTGAGATAGCCAGGGAGAAAGGTGGCAAGCTTGCGCATGTCCCTTGGCTATTTCAGATTTCCTGCTGACCTGGCTTTTCTAGTCGGCTGGGCTCTGATTGGTTGCTTGGGAATTTTCCCACACGTTGATTGGCTGCTGAGTTTTGTGAATGAAACTCAAAATACTATACTGTAAGAATCGATGAGCCAATCAGATTGTAGTCCTCCGATAGTAAGAGCGTGGGCCGGCTTTTCAAAGTTGCTTCTATGCGAAAAAGCAGAGCTACTGGCTTCAATTTCAAACCTGAAAAGCCTAAGTCCCGACTTTTGTGCCTAAGTTCTCAGAAACGATCATAGCGCGGTCACGGCTGGGATTTTATGACTATTTGTGTTTCTGGAGATTTGGAATAACTTGCGGTCAGGAGGGACCAAGTTCTCAGAAAAGAACGTAGGGGTGGCGTGTGGAACTTTATGCCGATTTGGGTTCCGGGAGATTCCGGGTTAAGTCGTGGTCAGGGTAAAACTCGCCAAAAGAGTTCCCTGCATCTAGGAAAGTCTAGTTTTCAACCCCAGTCCCAAAGTAATTGTGTATTTTTGTCTGTATTTTGTGTATCATTGTGTGTAAGTGAATTTATGCGAATAAATTACAATTTATTTCATTACCTTGTTTTGGTCAATGCATGATCCCAGTATAAAGGTGTAAATACTGTACTCTGGTCTTCCGTGGCGCACCTTAAATCTGAATAAGGGATTTTAGTACTTTAATGCTGCTTGCATTTATTTTTTGCTTTTATTGACAAGACATGTTGGTCATAAAAAATTCTGTTTTATTCTGAAAATCAAGGAAGGAAATTATTATCTCTATCTTCCTTCTTTCTGAAGCAAATATTTTTAAATGGATTGACTTGTTTCTTTAGCAATACTTTTATTGTATTATTTTTAGTTAATACTGTGTTTTTCATACTATTCTGTTCAAGATAGCTAGTGAGCTGTCTTTATTTTTCTGCTTAAAAGCAGAGCTGACTGCTGTGTATGGGATTGAACTGTCTGCAAAAAAGGACCTCACTTACAGTATCTCTCTACACAATAAACTAATGGAATGCAAAACAAAATGGTTGTTAAAAACAAATTAATATATACAGTGTCTGTCATGGATTCTGCTCAGGGACCAATCGGGATGTGAGGGTTCACCTCCATTGGCCAATAAGGGCTGGGGGTGGGGCTGAAAGAGTTAAATGCATTTGGAGGGAAATACAAACGAGCCAATGGGAGCAGTGCCTACCAGCAGGGGCTTGGCAACGGCTTCCTCTGGCCAGCCGGATATTTCCCGCTGGGCTGGCACTGCTCTGGCAGGGAGACTGACAACTGCTCAGCTTTTAGGGTGAATGGCCTCCCGGACCAATTGTCTTTGTGCCTGCACCTCACATCCCCCTACAGTCCCAGCAATAGCCATTACTCCGGAAATAAGGGAAAGGGAAAGGGGTGGGGGGGGGGATCCTCAGGTGCGTCGTTCCACTTGTGACTCCAGGACACATGCAAAAGTAGAGAGAAAATGGGGGACAACAATCAGGGGTAGTTCAATACATATGAGTACCTCAAATCTTGTAAAAATAGGGGGAGAGGAAACACACTTACATCAGATGTCTGGTCTTATCAATGAACTGATCCTCTGGTGTAGATGGGGGGGGGGGGGAATAGGGGACCCCTTGATGATTCCTCCAAATAGGAAAGAGAAGGGAAATATAGTGTGATAACGTTTATTAACAGAAAATAAAATCGAGATTAAAAACTCACAAGCGGCCAATCACTATTGGCATAGAGAGTAGATATGTCCAGACTCCACAGAGCGTCCCTCTAGAAGATGGGTAATCTCTTGTGGCCTCCGTTCCAGCTGGTAGGGTCTTGGGATGATGCGTGAGGTTCAGCAAACAGCAGGGAGGATCTCCAAAAGCCCGTGCACGAACTGAGTCTCTCTCCGTCTGCTCCCCTCCTTACACACTCCTTTCACAGCTCCCGCTCCGTCGCGCATGCACATGCGCTCCAGTCGAGATGCTGGCCAAGCTGGAAATGCTTTTCCTCCTCTATACGGTGGCCTGTGATGTCCAAAAACCATCAGACGCGTTTCGCATTAGCTTCCTCAGTGACGTAAGTGCATACGGGGTAGCAGCCACCTTTTATATCCTGTAGACTCTCAGAAGAAGAAACGGCTCCGGACATGTGGGCTTCAGAAAGTATTTCTCAGCCTTGCATTTCCAGAGATTTTAGCTATGCTGTATTGTGGCCACTTTCAGTACATTTTACACACAGGAATAAAGCGTACAGTTTATATGGGATGTGAGGGACTACCTGGCATGTAAAAGTAGGGTAGCTCAGGGGTCTGGTGACCACTGTCCCCAAGGAAGGATGGGCAAGGGCCAAAGACCGGGCCAAACCTTAATTATACTGGGCCCCTTTCTGTCACAACCGTTATACATAGTCTCTCCAGACTTCGCCCGCAGGGAAATCCCACTGTTCCTACTGACTGCAAGAGATTCCCGCTTGGGCTAGGGCAAATAAAGAGCCCAAATACCTACTCTAACTATTCCTAACCTACGCTGTTAAGATGGTAGTATCACCACCCTGGACCAATGGGGGAACCGACCCGAAGAGCTACACTCATACCTGTAGTACATCCTACCCAATCCTGCTATATTAGACTCTTGTTGGGGGTCACAAAGTCTGTTTATCAGCAGGAAAGGCTAAGTGGGCCCCAGTATTTGCAGCTTCAAAGGGTCCCTTCAAACACCAGGAACTAGAAGTGTTAAACCATGTGTTCACAAGCAGGAGTGAGGTAGAGTGAGTGGCATTCATTAAGGAAGCAGGATGTTATGTGGATATGGCCAGGGACGTGGCTGCAGAAGAGATCAACCTGAGTGACCTTATTAAATATGATATCATGAGACCTTCTCTGTGGAATATGATACAAATTACATGGGTGTATCGGTAGGACCAAGTCGCACATGAGGGTTACAGACACGTGAGATCTAGCAGGTCCTAAGAGACAGATATTAATATTTCCCTTAATTTTAGGATGACCCGGTTATGTTTAGTATCATTGGGACCGGCATGCGTGCCGGAATGTATTAATATGTCTCACGTGTCAGGAAGTATACAGAACTGAAGTTATAAGTACATTTAGATATGAAAAGCCATTTATAACCGTCCTTTGAGGGAGGAGTTTTCTCTGCGGTAAGACTGTCAATCTCACCACTGATTTATGAAAGGGAGGCATTATGTCTCCAGGGAAGTAGACTTGGCTCGATATGCTAAGCGGCTGAAATGCAAAGTTGGCACATACTCTGTCACTTTTCTGAAGCCAGGTATGCCAGTAGTTATCCACGTGGCACAGCATGTGAGTGGCCAGGGATAAAATTCTCACGCAGTGATTCACCGCAGACTGACAGAATGGATTTTTGGGAGTTTTTAAAAGGTCATGCAGTCCGCCAGAAAGTTAGTTCCATCTGAGATTCACCTAAGATCAACCAAGAAACGTCCAAGGTTTAGCGTCAGCGGTTCTGGAGTGTGATGGGTTAACTATAGCGTAACGAAGATTTGCACCACTCTTCCAGAATTCGTTTGAGCTAAGGATCCCCCAATTAATCCTGTAAGGACATTACGAAAACTTTCCTTTCGGCGGAGATATAGGGTGGCAAGTTGCGCCCCTAGCCAAGGACTGCCGCACGACTCAAATCGCCACCCACTTGCAGGGGTGCCCAGAGACTTTGTTTCATTCCGTGGACGTTTGATTTTGTTTCCCCATCCCTGTAAGTGTTTTATTGACTGTAATTGTGAATATTGTGTGTTTGTCTTAAAAGGAAATAAATTACAATTTATTTTGCCCAACTTGTGTGCTCAATCCAGAATCCCTGTAGTAATGTGTTGGTAAGACCTGGTCTACCGTGACAAGGATTAAAGAGATAAATACACTTTATAGGTGGAAAGAGAATAACAGTAAATGGCATTGATTATTATGTTTACTAAAAGGTTACAGTCTATTTAGATTATATATTAAGAAATAAAATATCCATAATTAACCTTTGATTTTAAATTCTATTGTATTTTTCTAAGAAGTTAAAAATAAAAGATATAATAAAAAGGAATAATATTTTTATGAATAAACAAACAATTTTTCTCATTAAGACAAAAATTGGTCTTTTTTAATGCCCCTGGCAAAGTCAATAGATGAATAACTGGACTGCTGAAGCTTTTCTCCCCTGACACCACAATTGTAGTTTTAATTTCTTTGTGTTACATTGACTGCTTTTTTTGTACCATGAAATCACTTAAAGTCCCTATCGTCTCTAAAAGTTGCTTAGCTGTGACAATTGTAATGTACTTCTAATTGAACTCAGAAGGAGTTGCACGGCATGTTTAAAAACACTACTAGCAGTTTGACTGATAAGCTGGATGCCTGCCACTTCTCATTTGCTATCTGTGCAGAATACAGCACAGACCTCTAGTACTTAGCATTTTTACCCATGCAGAAAAAATGCAGAATACACTATTAGTTTGCACTTACTCATTCAAAAAAAAAATCAATGCCTGCTGTTTAGCATTTTTACATGCTCCTTCCCTATCCCCAAAAGAAAATAAATATAATTTAATACACTATTTGTGTTTCAGTTTTAATATTAATGTAAACTCTTGTGGCCCAATATCTTTTTTTTTTTTTTTTGCCTGTTCACATATTAGTGCAGACCTTTAGTGTTGAGCATATCAAAACATCCACCTTTAATATCATGATCCCACTGCTTAGTGTATTCGTTCTTGCATGTATAAACTCAAAGATCTACCACTTAGTGTTTATATTCATAACTATCTATTCAGATAGGGTAGAACCAAATTGATCAAGGACCAATAAAAAAATTATTTGGCCCTCCCTGCTACCACCACTATCCTGTCGCTGGTAGCTCTGCCTCAATGAATATTGTGCTGCAATTGTCCAAGGCTTGGAGGAGCTAGAGCCAAGCTGGAGAAAGTCATATCCCAAAATTCATTACGGTAGAGCGAACATGGCTTTTCTAACAGTGACTCATCCTAGTGCAACCATGGAAGGGGACCACGGAGGAGATGGAGGAGGGGGGAGAGAGAAGAACTCTTACCCAGTGGTTGGGGTCCTAGCTGGTACCAGTGGCTCTGGGTGAAGCTGGGCCCTACTTCTAGCACCTGTCAGCCGGGCCACCCACACCCACTTGGCCCCGGACACATGTACTGTCTCTCTTCCCCTGTTCACAACCTTGTAAGTATAAATGCAAATTTGTACTTCTGAGAATTTTTATTTGTTCACAAATCAACTAGCCATCTGCCACATGGGAGTTTCAACTATCCACATACCCGGGCCCTCTTCATTTTGCAGTATTACCTTTAAAGGTGAGATAATATTTATGGGTGCTACAGTTCTGTCATGGAGAAGGAGCAGCTCAGTGAGTAAAGACACATAAGTTTGGCACTAAGTTTGAAGCAGGGGAACCTGTTCAATTCCCGGTGTCAGCTCCTTGTGACCTTGGGCAAGTCACTTTATCTCCTTGTGCCTCAGACACCAAAAATATAGATTGTAAGATCTATCGGGCAGGGACTGTGTCTGCAAATGTCTCTGTAAAGCGCAACTTAAAACTAGCAGCACTATACAAGAACAAATAATAATATCTGCTCATCTCTACATATTGGTGTTGATCTCTCATTATGCCCCTGCTCATCTCTTGTGCTCTAGCCATAACTGCCTCCTTTCCATCAATTTCACCTCTACTGCTCTCTCTTGCCTTAGACCTTTTTCCCTCACTGCCCCTTACCTGTGAGATCTACTGCACTTATTCCCTCACCAACTGTCTCTGTAAGTTTCCGAACATACTGTAAGCTCTACAGATTCACTTTCCTATTGTCTGATTTTGCTTGTTGCACTTATTGTATTATAATACATTGTACTGTTTTCTCTCTTTTGTAAAGCACTGAGAACACCTGTGGGTGCTATATAAAGATAATGATAACTTTATTTATATAGCACTTTCTCCCAATTGGACTCAAAGCAATTCACATTTACAAAAAAGGAAAAAAGAAGAGAACATTTAATGTTATAAAAGAGGCCAAACACAAGGAAAGATACAATACAGGATGGGACGGTACTGTAGCCTTTTAATGCTGGACAGGATGTGGTTCATTAATTAAGACTATTTTTTATACAGTAGATTTTTATAGATTTCCAACTATACAAAGCAGACTGTTCCAAAGAGTGGGATCAGCATGGCTAAAAGCTCAGGACCGAAAGGAAGTCCAGAAATTCTGGGAACTGTTATGAGTCCTTCATCTGTACATCGAAGTGATCAAATGGGAGTGTAGGAAACTAGAAGATCACGGCATGAGGGCACAAAGGCATGGACAAGAGTAGTAAGATTCTCTGGGTGTGAGGATTGTCCATCGGCCCGCCCCTGGGACGCCCCCCGTGATGGGACAGGTGACGCGCGCCGCATTACCAGGTTGTGGAGGGGGGGGGGGACAGCACGGCCCGCGTTTAGGCCCGTGACGTGTCACGTGACAAAGTGGCTGACGCACACCGCTCTACCAGGCTGGGGGACACCGCACGGATCTCACTTGGGCTCCGCCCCATGACATCACACACAACGCACAGGCTACACACAGGCGCCTCACTACCATGAGCACATGATGGGGTTAACTCCATCTCCAATTACTATTCACCTGCACTTCTCCCTGCCCCAGCCTATCAGTGGACTGCATAGATCTAGGGGGCGGGTTTCATTTGTTACCCTGCACATGTGTGCTGCCTTTCCATTGGCTGCCTACCCTGTAAATACTCAGCCAGATATCCTACTAACTGGCTGAGCATAAACCCTGTTTATGTACTTGTGTTTGCCTCAAACACCTTGCTGTCTTGTCTTGCATGTCCTGTTCCTGTTTTGACCTCGGCTTGTATCTGGACCTTCGTCTCTCTCACCGTTGACCTTGGTTTGCTATTGGACTTCTACCTTTTCTAATCCTGGACCCTGGAACCGCACAACGACTATCTGACTTCTCCAAGCCCTGACCACAGCGAGTATATACAACCATTCTGATCTCTCCTAACCTGACACAGCTACACGACCTTACTCTGCACTATTTATTTATTACTGTTAAACTAATACAGTACACTGTTGTATAGGGACAGGGTAAAATCTAGATACATTGATCCCGAGCGGTTCAACCTTCATCAGCTCTGATTGGTAATCGGTAGACTTATCGTCCTGGGCTTTTCAATGTGTGGGGAAGTCCCACATGAAGTCTGGTGGGGTATATCTACTACAGTAGCACTATATTGAAGATCTTTCAGTACCAGGGGAGCCCAGCTTACAGCTTCCTCATCCATCATGGGCTTTTCTGCAATAATCACGACCCCCTTATTAGTAGAGTGGTCCTTTGTGTTTGGTTCAGAATCCTTAAATTCCAGAACAATTTGGATGTAGTTCTCCTCACACCTAACTATTACCCATGGCCGCTCCTTTTTGTAGTCTGCAAACCTGTAGTCTTATGCCCTTTTCCCTGGTAAAGATGAGTGGACAACTACTGTTGCATCTTTAGGGGTGTAATCACATATACAGTTATCTCTATCAACCTAGGCAAAGACTGAATCTTTATAGAGACTATTTTCATTGTGTGGAATCTGGTTCGGGCCACATGTATGGTAGCATGACTGGATTTGTATTGTACTTCTCAGGCCAAATCCAGTTCTTCTTTCCTGGATTTTGCGAAAAGCCAATTGTAGCATTGAGACGGTATTGTTGATGGCTTATAGCAATGCACAGCTTGCTGGGTTGTGATGTAGGATCCATATCTGGACTGTATCATACAAGCAGGTTCCTTCATTTTCATGTAGCATTTTTGCTGCAGATACTTCCTAACATTTGACTGGACCATAATTACAGGTTGCTTCAATTGTTCATACTTCTTTCTTTGTCGTTACATTCTCTATATTGACTGGTGAAGGCAAGCTGATTTATTCTATTGACAAAGCTGACGAGCTTTCGTTCCTCTGTAGGCCATCTGTATGATGACAGTTGCCGACTGTTTGCGTAGATAACTCTCTCTCTCTCTCTAATCTTCCTTGGATGAGAGCTCTGCAGTATTTCTGGTGTTAGAATGCTTCTCTTCCTTCTTTCAGAGCCTGGTCTGAGAGAGTTCTAATTAAAGACACAGGGATTTTCTCTTTTCCTGCTGAAGAGTGCCCTCTGCTTCTTCCAGTGCTAGCTGCACTTCCAATTTTTCTTGTTGGATTTGTATATTCACGTTAATGTCTTTGTGAAACTTCTCATTTCCTTTACTTTCTTGACCAATGATATATGAAACCTCCTCTGTCAGGTTTTTGTTTTGTCTTTGACAGTCTATATAACACTTAGGATCTTTTTGTAGTCATCCTTCAATTTACACACCTGTGTTGACTGTGGATCTCCTGGTGCAAGACGTCTTGCTCTATGTTGAGAGCGTGAAGCTCTTTTTGAGAGACTTCAAAATCAGTACTGAGACTGTGACCCTCTTTTTGAAAGACTTCCAGCTCTGTACTGAGGCTGTGAATCTCTCTCTGAGAGACTCCCAAGTTATGCACGAGACTGTGAAATTCATTTCAAGAGATTACCAGTTCTATGCTCAGACCACTAACCTCCTGGTAAGAGACATCCAGCTCTAATCTGAGAGTGTGAACCTCTCTCTGAGAGATCTCTAGCCCAGGGCAAAGACTGTGAACCTCTCTCTGGGTGACTTCGAGCTCTGCACTGAGACTGCAAATCCCTTTTTGAGAGGCTCCCAGCTCTGAGCTGAGACTGCGAGATTCCTTCTGGGAGAGCTCAAGCTAGACTGAGGGCCGCCTTCTGAGCCTCCTCATACTTCTGTTTCAAGTCAGCAATAACTTAATTGGAGCAGCTCTGTTTCTTGACCATGTTGGTAAAAACAGTGGTCGCCGTCTTCAGTTCAGTGGTCAGGTCATTGAAAACACTACACAAGCGACTCTCCATGTTCATTACAGTCCCACAGTCAAAGGTGCATGTGAGCAGATCAGTCTGTAGCTTGGTGTTAGCTTCTATCACCTTTTCCATTCATTCACAGAGGAGATCACAGTCATGTCTGGCCTGTTGCAGTGCTTCTTCAGTGCTGGTCAAGGGATTATCACTTACTTCTTTCGACTCTGCTTCCCTGGTATTGTTTGATGCGGGTTTCTCACTGTCAGCAATGGATAAACACTTCTTCAGGGTCCATGACTTCTGCCTTAGGCCCTCTGGAGGTGCTTCATTCCTGGGACGAATCTTCCATTCACTCTAGGCTGCAGGTCATCTCGGCCCCCTTGTGATGTCGCAGGGTCATCGGCGGACATGTCTGCAACTTCAATGGTAGCTGAGAACCTCTTTCCTTTTTCTTTCCCTTCTTCTTTCCTTTGGAAGATTCAGACACATCAGGGATTCTGAGGTCTCCTTCTTTGCTTGAAATTTCTGCAGTTTTACTGCACCCGTCATGCTTTTCCAGCAGTTGCAGTAGCAGGCGAAAATATTCGGCTTTCAGCTGATCCTGCTCTTGCTGCTGCCATTCACTATCATAGGGACATAACTCATCCTGGTGAGGCTCACCACATCCAAAACATGCCAACATTTTCCTGTTGCGTCTTGTTTCTGGGAGCACATAAGAGACATCCTCATTAAAAGGACTGAAAGTACACTCTATCATGCGGCTGGGTTCATTCCAGACAATACACATTTTACCCTCTATGCTGGCAGTTCCAGGTATATTCTTCACACTGGAAAAAGAAGGATGTCCTCTGGCACGTTGACTCAGCAAGGAGGCACAATATGCAAAAGAAAATAAGAGAGAATAGCAGTGTGTACTGAGCATAAATACCGATTGTGTCCGATTAGTTATAGGAGAACACTTACATATGTTTCTTCTGTAATGTAGATTTCCATACAAAGGGCCAGGAAATGGAGATATACTCCTATTTATCCCATGGCTGTAGTTAGACTCCAGTTTTATTGGAAAATAGAAGAAAAAGGTGCCATGGCATAATAATGTTTTTATTAAAACAGACTACATCCTTCTTTTTCCAGTTTGTTTTTTTTGGACGGACGTGGAACTCCCTTTATGGACTCCGGCAGCTGGACTTAAGTATCACCTTCAATATTGACTTTTATAAGGGACAATCTGCACAAATATATTCAGGACTGTACAATTTCATCCATTTATATTTAGGAGTAGACTATTCACTGCACTATAGTGTTTAAGACACAGTCCTTTCACATCCACACTCCATATAGTTATATATCAAGATAGTTAATGGCTAGCGCAACTTTCTATAACGATGCTCGTCTCAAGCAGGAAGCGGACCCGCAGGGCTGAGGTACAGTAGGAAGGTGAAAGAACCAACCTGAGCCAAGGGACAGAGTCCTGAAAAGAATATTGCATCGTATTTCGAAGTTCAGGGTTGACAGCACAGTTGCGTAGTCGGTGTTGATGCAGAGGTCGAGGCAGGCTGGAGACAAGGATAGTCGAGGTACATGCAGTAGTCGGGACGGGCTGGAGACAAGGATAGTCGAGGTACGTGAGCTGGGTCTGTTAACGTGAAAGACAATAGGTATAAGCATGTTGCATGAACTCAGCATGAAAACTGGAACTTTGCTCAGCAACTTCCTGCTCAAAGAGCTGTCCTTTTAAAGGGAGCTGTCAGAGACATAGATGGACGATTCAGCCACAGAGGGCGAGCAAGAGCAAAATCCCGAGCCGGAACCTGAAAACCCGGAAATGATTTTGCTCTTGCTCGCCCTCTGTTGTCGAATCATCCATCTTTGTCAACTTCCTTTAAAAGGGCAGCCCTCTGAGCAGGAAGTTAACGAGCAAAGTTCCAGTTCATGCTGAGTTCATGCAACATGCTTATACCTATTGTCTTTCACGTTAACAGACCCAGCTCACGTACCTCGACTATCCTTGTCTTCAGCCTGCACGACCACTGCACGTACCTCGACTATCCTTGTCTTCAGTCTACCTTGCATCCACACCGACTACGCAACTGCTGCCAGCCCTGACCTTCGGCCTACGACATAGTACTCTATCAGGACTGTCCTTCAGCTCAGGCCGGTTCTTTCACCTTCCTACCTCAGCCCTGCTGGTCTGCTTCCTACTTGAGATGAGCATCGTTACATTTTGCTCATCCCAAATATGGACCCCGCTGAGGTAGGACGAGCCATTACCCTGCAAGGACAGTACTTGGGGATCATGAGCAACACCTCGACCTACACGAACAACAACTGGCACGGATGTGTGAAGCGGTGCAGACCTTAGTCACCAACATAGGCACATATCAGCCGGGCTTCCGTTATCCCCAGCGATCAGAGCACCTTGGATCCCGACTCCTCTATGGTATGGTGCGGATCCTATGGCATGCATGGGATTTCTTAATCAATGCTCTATCCAATTTGAACTACAACCGTCCATGTTCACCATGCATTGAGCCCGGGTGGCCTACATCATTTCTCATTGATGAGGCTCTGGCCTGGGCCTCCCGCTCTGGCAGAGGGAATCGCCCCTGATCTGCGACTCCCCTGCCTTCATTCGTACTTTCAAATTGGTGTTTGATGCTCCAGGGCTTGTATTTTCAGCTTCACTCCTGTAAATCTGCCAGGGAACTCGCATGGTATGCCAGTACGCTATTGAGTTTCGCACCCTCGCGGCCGAAGCCGGCTTGAATAATGAAGCCCTAGTATCAGCCTTTAGGCAGGAACTATCGGAACTCCTTAACGATTAGATGACCTGCTGGGACCTCCCTAAAAACCTTGAGGAGTTAATTTCTCTCTGCATATGGATCGATCTCAGAATGCAGGAACGCCTGTCTGAGAAGTGCTGTGTGTGACAGTGAAAGGGTTAACCAGGCTTATAATAAAGTTCAAGCCCACTTAGTTAACCCTGACCCATGTGTTAGGGTCTTAGAGTGTCAGCTCTGGGACCCAGATGTCAAAAATGTATTACTGCAACTGTATACTGATTTTGCAACATTAAAGAATGATGTGATTTTTGCCTTTACTGGAATGCTGGGATCGGGAGATTTCTAGGCTGTAAGTTTCAGGGTGGTTTTGATTGAAAAAGTCTTTGCAAAATGTGTTTATGTTGCGGGGTTCCGGAGTTATGGGATACCCCAATAGTTGTATCCGGAGATTGAGTGATATCTTCAGATACAGCTAAACGCATTACTCCGCCAAACTCGGATCCTGGAAACGTTCTTAAGACTCACCGCCAGGATCCCTGCTGCAGCATCTTCCAGACAAGGTAAATGGATATGAAGGGGTTAAAATATATCTGCAGGTATACACGGAGTCCTTAGTATAGCATGGGTTCCCCAGTATAGCAGAGGTACCCACATACATGCCCAGGTATCCTAGCCTAGAGTAGGGGTTCAGGAAGGGGCTCGAGCTAAAGTTATAAAGCTGAGCAGATTTGCAGTGTTTTAAAAGTTTAAAAGTATTTTTCTCATGTGTGCCAGGAATGAGGCTAATGATTGTAGGGAATATATACACTCTCCACCACTGACACCAGAATAGAGACTCATAACTTTTAGCACACAGAAAACAGGACACAATATATTTTATTAAATGGGTATAGTTTAATGTGTATATATATTGATAACCTGTATATGAACTGAGGGCTTTCTAAGTCATGGATTCCGGAAAATCCAGCTGGCGACCAAGCTTGGTGCCTCTGTGTCTGTCCAGAGTCCGTACTTGAAAGACTCAGGGATGCCAAGGTGTTAGAACAGGAGGGGCACTGCAGTTATCTTTGAGTACCCGCATCCTGGCCTAACACAAGGCTATCCAATGACCAGACTCTGTGGAGCCTGAGCAGCGGGTGGGCTAGGTATGCAAAGAGGCAGAGATGCCAGGACAGCCCATGTCCCCTTGCTACCTAAAAAAAGGTGCCCACCCTGCTTTACAATACTGGGAAATCGGTAATTGGCTGGCAGGAGAATTCCCACGCTCTGATATCTTAGTATTAGAATAGCGCAGCACACACTTTTTTTTAGTTTTTTACTCTAAGACTCTAACACACGGGGTTAACCAAGTGGGCTTAACCTTTATTGATGAGCCTGGTTAACCCCTTCACCGTCACAATCCCCTCTCTCCCTTGTCTTCAACTTCACCCCCCCTTTCCCTTACCCTCTCCCCCTTTCCATTTGTTTTATTCCCTTTAGTACGTTGATACACTTTACACTTTGGAATAGTTTCAACACATTTGGTATGTTGACATTGCACTTAGTGTATATTGTTTGCAGTTCTCTGTATATATGTGACTGTAACAGTAAAATGTATTTTTGGCATATTACCTGATTTTCTTGCAATTTATGTTTTATCCAGTGCTGGGAACTCCCCCCTTTCTTGTGTTACGTTATTATAATTATTGTTTTACACACAAGTTTTAAAGCACTTTTGCACACACATTTTTTTATGGTTATGTGATGCACATAAATTCCCATTTTGTTTGCAGCCTTGAAAACATCAAGATTATTTGTTATTGTAGTATGTGTCACCAATTTTGAACTTTGTGAGCTGCTCTGCTCTGAATCAAATAAACTATTACAAATGCATTTATTAGCCTGCTCGACTATTGCAAGATTATCATCATTCTGCGTACAAGCAGACCCACTCGTACGGCGGGTTATGTTCCCTGGAGCCGCCGCAAAGTGAAAATCGCCAAAAAGCAGAACCGGCGATTTTTGGCTTCTCTGCATGCGTGAACTCGTTCTGCACATGCGCAGATATGTCGCTCCCCTGCTTGTACCGCCATATTGACGGATCGCAGAGAAGCGAAACGCCGAGAAGCCGGGCTCTACTGTATAAATGCTTTCTGCAGCGACGGGGTTAATATGTCTTCATGTATCTTCAACTAAATATAAGTCATTGTAAGTGGAAAGACATCCACTCTAAGCCTAAGAAGGAGTCACACAAGAAGTAATTGAAATACAAAGGGAGGAAGAAAAGAGACAAACATTAACATGTCAGCAGACGGCAATCATAAGCATCACACAACTATTAAGTAACAATCGCTTTCAAACAGCGCCCACCAGTCACTTGAAATGTATCAGTGTTTCATTGCAAGCATGGCTTCTGGGGACAGCAACAATACTGATGTTGATAATGTTGACAGCAAACTGGAACGTTAAATTGTTGTAGTGGCAATTGGGCTGACAATAAAATGTTCCATCTCCTCTGCCTGAAACCAATGACATATTAGTAAAAGAACAATGTATGTGATTGTACTAGCTGCTTTTAATGGTTTAAAGAAAAGGTCAAATTTGGTACATTATAATTGAAGAAGCATTTCCGAGCTCACCTTAGACATATAGTATGTACTTTTTCTGTCAGAGATTTTTTAATAATATCCTGTTATCTTTTTCTTTTGTAACACTTTGCATTGCATTATATTTGGAGCTGATGAGGCTCATTGAGCAAGCTAGAGAATGTGACATACAGAAGTGCTTTGCAAATTGGCAAACCTTTGCAAGAATTTTACCACATAGCTACTGTATGTTGTTGGTTCCTCTGGTACAGTAAATTAGTAGTTTACATTGAGAGCACAAAGAAGTCTAAGCAAAATCTTACAAAAAGTACTTCACTCTCAAATTTGTACCATGTGATTCCCTTATTTTGAGAGGATAAAGGTTGGTTATAGGGGTAGGTGTCCTGGGGAGGGAGGTTAGGCCGGCCAGGGGTGGTATGACATATAACGGTTGTAGGGTTATGAGGCTATTTGTATAAACCCCTTGGTTATATTAGTGACATGAAGGCATGCATTGCCACTATGGCAATGGGTTAATAAACATTTTTATTAGCTCTGTGTTACCCATATGCAAATAAGGGCCCTATATGTTATTGTATTTATTTAGTACTTTGAAGATACCCATTAAACTCAGGGAAGCTAATGGATGTTACCTATTTTGGTAGTCACATTAGTAACCCAGCTATAATGGAGCCTTGTTTGTCTACCCTATAGTGCGTTTGAGAGAAGCTATCAAACATCATGCTTTACCTGGGATAGTCCCACTTTAAATACGTCTGTGAAGTTCAGAAATAGTATCACACGATCCAGGGGGAGCATAAGGGAATAAAACATAAAAAGAGAGAAAACTCTAATTGCAGATGTAAATACAGTGCTGGGAATATTCCTTTCAATCTTGGCTCTATGTCTATCCTACTCACAAGAGATAAGAGTTTTTCAGGCAATGTAGATCAAAGAACAGATGGAGAAGTAACCAATGGCCTCCGTCACTCAGGGGGTGTACCTCAGCGAGAGAGGGAGAAAAACGCACATTGCACAGATCTGGCAGAAAAGCTTCATTTATCGATAAATCTTATAAAACACACACTTACAGTGTATAAATGTTAAAACAGCATTGCAGCTTATAAAAGCTAGGTGGTATAGCCTGGACGAAAGCCCACACCGTCTCTCACCGCACCACCTCCCTCTCTCGCTGAGGTACACCCCCTGAGAGGCCATTGGTTACTTCTCCATCTGTTCATTGATCTACATTGCCTGAAAAACTCTTATCTCTTGTGAGTAGGATAGACATAGGAGCCAAGATTGATAGGAATATTCCCAGCACTGTATTTACATCTGCACTTAGCGTTTTCTCTCTTTTTATGTTTTTTTTTCTCCCTTATGCTCCCCCTGGATCGTGTGATACAAGTTCTACTATTTGGGGAAGAGTGAAGACAACCCCACCAGAGGGTTGAAGCAGGGGGTCTTTATATTATATTGTATATTTTATTTATTTTCACTTGTGAGTTTTTGTTTAAAGCACTGTTCACCACACCAAGTCACTTGGTATATATAGGGCACTTAGCGCCTTTATTACAACTTTCCTGCACAAGTTCAGAAATAGGACAAGAATAACTGTAGATAGCATAAAATACATGTTAACCCTTTCAGTGCTGAGGGCATTTGTAACCTACCATGCTGAAGACATTTGGAGTATTTGATGCCAACAGTGTTCAAGCCCCAGTAATGATAACATTTTTACAAACAACCCAGACACAGTATTATTATTTTTGTCAGATTGTGGGGCCTATGCAGAAACCTGCGAGAAGCCCTATCTCGCCAGTTTTTTGGCAAATATGCCTACAGCAATTCAGTAAATGCCGGAAAACTGGTGAGATGAGGAAAATCCGCCGTTTTTTTTCCCCCCGAAAAAAAAAACTCGCCGCGCGGGTGGCGAGAATCAATGTTTCGCCAGTTTTAAAACCCGCCATATTCTAGTAGTGCCGATAAGCATCTCAGCGCTGATCAGCGCTCTAGAATGGAGAAATTTTCTCCAATTCGCTCCGCCAACAAAAGTTGGCAAAAATCTGGTGCTGAGCGGCGATACATAGAAAAAATCAGGCCCTTTTCCTGGCTCAGATTGATGCCGGGGGTCTCCAGAGCTGATACCCATTAATACCAGCACCAGAGGCCCCCGGCATGCATCCGAGTTAGGAAAATGCTTTTAAAGGCCACTTCATTACCTTAGTGGCTAACCGCTAAGGCAATGAAGGGGTTAACCAGCAATGCCAGGTTTATTGTGGGTAGCGGTGGTGTGTGAAGGGGGTATTTGTGCCTTGGTGGCTGTTTAGGGCTTGCCGGGGGGGGGTGGCGGGTGGACTTAACCCCTTCATGACCGTAGCGGTTAATACCTGAGGAAGGTCTCTCTCTGCAGACCGAATCGTTGGCTGAGGTACCTGTATGTTTCTACAATACATACTTGTAACAGGGGAGTTATCCCTGTTCAAGTAATGTGCCTCTAATCCAGCAGTGTGGTGGTTAACTGCTGGTAGTCAATTAACAAACACCACCTGCCTGATTAGATTGCTTAGAAAAGCCTGTCTTTTGAGACAGGAAGTGAGACTCCTTAGCTCACTCCTGAGCTGAACTTGGAGACACTTGTCTTGAGCCCTGCCAGAAGAAACAGCAGAGCTGCTTTCAAGACACAGGGGAAACTTCTAAACCTGAATGCTGACACACCCTGAGGAAAAGGGAGCTGAACCATGGACAGAGAAGGTTTCCCCTCCAAACCACAAGGAACAGATAAGATTTTCATTTATGAGACTTTCTATATCTGCTTATTTCATGCTATATGTTTGGGGCTGGGAGACATGCTTATCTAAGGGAGTTGTGAACTGCATAGTATTTCACTAGAAATACTCCCAAGTGAATAGAAGCTTTGTTTACCCCTTGTTTGGATGGTTTCCTGATGTTAAGGAAACAGGCGCAATAAAAGGCTTATTTAATTTCACTATAATCAGTCTCCCTTGCATACCTCTGTGAGCGTCCGCCTACATATGGTGTCCAAAGTGGGACGAGAGGGGGTTCTTGAAGTTAAGGAACCCGGAGTTTGGCTGTGAATTTTTTTTAATGCTTTTTGCCTAAAAGCAGTCTGAGCAACTTAAAAAAAAAAAAAAAAAAATCTCATGCAGCAGAGATCAGAGTTAAAGTGATACACACCACTGCACTGAAACTTACAAAACCACAGATGGACTCTTTTCCCCAATCCCAAGAGGAGAGAGAGAGAGAGAGAGAGACTGCTGAAGCAGGTGAACCTTATTTGCCTATCACAATAAAGTGTAATATGGTCATTGAAATAGGGGGTTTGCCTTCCAGCCATAGTCAGGGTTCAAGAAGTGAGTTAGCCCTTGAAAGGGATAGGTGTTTGTTATTTTCAAATGTTTAGCTGAAGCAGTGAATACAAATGGTGACCCATGAGCGGTACGGATTCTGCAAGTAAAGGCTGCCACACCGCATAGGACTACCAGTTGTGAATGGAATATATGCAGAAAAATATGAAAATTGATGCAAGACTGTGCTGAAGCAGGGGAATTTTCAGTAAACAAGTGCTGAGGGTAAAATTGCCTACTAGATAAAAAAGGAATTGCTAAACTGTGTAAAAGGTATTCCAAAGTGTGAAGAGTGAATGTGGCTATTTTTAGATCAAACATTGATAAAATTTGGCTTCAAAGACTCGTTCCTAAAGGGAGTCCGAGCATTAAATCAAAATCCGTCTGCCACGGTCAGACTCCCAGGTGGAGTTACCGAGAACTTCCAAATTAGAAATTGAACTCGGCAAGGGTGCCCCCTGTCCCCCCTCCTTTTTCCCCTCACGATCGAACCACTAGCGACCAAAATACAAAGCAACCCAAATATACAGGGCATCACCATTGGAAAAGTACAATACAAAATTTCCCTATTCGCTGATGATATCATTCTAACTTCGACTAAGCCCCAAACTTCCCTTCCTAACCTTTCAGAAGGAACTGACGGACTTTGGAAAGATATCAGGGTATAAAATAAACAGCAACAAATCAGAGGCCCTAAATCTTAGTCTCCCAGACCCCGAAGTAAAACTCCTCAAACTAAATTTCAACTACAGGTGGTGCTCTTCACACATGAAATACCTGGGAGTTAATGTGTCAAGACACTATCGAGCTCTATACCGGGACCATTACCCGAAGCTATGGGAGCAGATCAAAAAAGATCTAGATCAGTGGGAAGGTTACCAAATCTCATGGATCGGGAGGATGATAACCACTAAGATGAATATACTCCTGTAACAGGGGAGTTATCCCTGTTCAGATAATGTGCCTCTAATCCAGCAGTGTGGTGGTTAACTGCTGGTAGTCAATTAACAAACACCACCTGCCTGATTAGATTGCTTAGAAAAGCCTGTCTTTTGAGACAGGAAGTGAGACTCCTTAGCTCACACCTGAGATGAACTTGGAGACATTTGTCTTGAGCCCTGCCAGAAGAAACAGCAGAGCTGCTTTCAAGACACAGGGGAAACTTCTAAACCTGAACACTGACACACCCTGAGGAAAAGGGAGCTGAACCAGGAACAGAGAAGATTTCCCTCCAAACCACAAGGAACAGATAAGACTTTCATTTATAAGACTTTTTTTTATATCTGTTCATTTCATGCAATATGTTTGGGGCTGGGAGACATGCTTATCTAAGGGAGTTGTGAACTGCATAGTATTTCACTAGAAATACTCCCAAGTGAATAGAAGCTTTGTTTACCCCTTGTTTGGATGGTTTCCTGATATTAAGGAAACAGGCGCAATAAAAGGCTTATTTAATTTCACTATAATCAGTCTCCCTTGCATACCTCTGTGAGCGTCCGCCTACATATGGTGTCCGAAGTGGGACGAGAGGTGGTCTTTGAAGTTAGAGAGGACCGGAGATTTGTTCTGTGAATTTTTTTTATGCTTTTTGCCTACAAACAGTCTGAGCAACTTAAAAAAAAAAAAGTGATACACGAGTTAAAGTGATACACACCACTGCACTGAAACTTACAAAACCACAGATGGACTCTTTTCCCCAATCCCAAGAGGAGAGAGAGAGAGAGACTGCTGAAGCAGGTAAAACCTTATTTGCCTATCACAATAAAGTGTAATATGGTCATTGAAATAGGGGGTTTGCCTTCCAGCCATAGTCAGGGTTCAAGAAGTGAGTTAGCCCTTGAAAGGGATAGGTGTTTGTTATTTTCAAATGTTTAGCTGAAGCAGTGAATACAGATGGTGACCCATGAGCGGTACTGATTCTGCAAGTAAAGGCTGCCACACCGCATAGGACTACCAGTTGTGAATGGAGTATATGCAGAAAAATGTGAAAATTGATGCAAGACTGTGCTGAAGCAGGGGAATTTTCAGTAAACAAGTGCTGAGGGTAAAATTGCCTACTAGAAAAAAAGGAACTGTGTAAAAGGTATCCCAAAGTGTGAAGAGTGAATGTCATAATACCCAAAGTTGAGACTGAACTCAAACAGAAAATCACATTATTTGGCTTAAGCAGAGAGATTGACCTAGCAAGTAAATGGTGTAAAGCAAGCATGTCAAACTCAAATGCTAACAAGGGCCAAATAAACAAGGTTTAAGTCTAGGTGGGCCACAAAAAAAAAAAAAACTTAAATTTTCATAGAAACTTATTTTTATTTTGAAAAGTACTGTGTTTGTGTGTGTGTGTGTGTGTGTGTTGACCTCACTAACCGAACCAAAAAAAAAGCCAGACGTGAATGACTTCTGAACCCATTAACCAGTGTCAGGATGCCCCCTCTTAACAATTTCCAAAGCAGCAATCCCGCCTGGGATCTTACCTGATCCGCAGTCCCTCAAGGTACTATACTGGAGGGGAGGTGTTCCCTACCTGTCTTCCGATGTCTCCCGTGTGAAACTTGAGTCAGATCTGGAAGAAAGCAGACTAGGTTATTTCGGTGTAGGTATAGTGCAGTTAAGATAAAACAGAGAGAGTGGGTGAGGGTGACAGACAGAGGGTGGGAGAGAGAGAGAGATGGTGGGAGAGAGAGAGAGGGTGGGAGAGAGAGAGAGAGAGTGGAAGAGAGAGAGAAGGTGGGGGAGAGCGAGAGAGTGGGGGAGAGAGAGAGAAGGTGGGGGAGAGAGAGAAGGTGGGGGAGAGAGAGAGAGTGGGAGAGAGAGAGAGAAGGTGGGGGAGAGAGAGAGAAGGTGGGGGAGAGAGAGAGGGTGGGAGAGAGAGAGGTTGGGGGAGAGAGAGAGAGAGGGTGGGAGAGAGAGAGAGAGGGTGGGGGAGAGAGAGAGAGGGTGGTTGACTGACTCACCGGGCCTGTTGGCGGCCCTGTCCTCATTCTCTCTCTACTTCCCCCCCATTTTCTCTCACCCTCTCCCATTGTCTCCCCCTATTCTCTCTCCCTTCCCTCCCCACCCCCATTCGCTCAATCCCCTCTATTCTCTGTCTCCCCACCCATCTCCCTTCTCCCCCCCCCCATTCGCTCAATCCCCTCTTCTCTCTCTCTCCCCCTTCTCTTCTCTCCCCCCCCTTCTCTCTCTGTCCTGCACAGACATACACAGCCACTGACCTACAGACACACACACAGACAGACCAACAAAGACACTGACCACACACACACACACAGACAGCCACACAGTCTCTGCTGGCCTACACACACACACACACACACACACACACACACACACACACACACACACACACACACACACACACACACACACACACACACACACACACACACACACACACACACACACACACACACACACACACACACACACACACACACACACACACACACACACACAGCCACTGATACACACACACACACACACACACACACAGCCACTGATACACACTCCCCCCCCCCACACACACACACTCTCCCCCCCCCACATACACACACTCTCCCCCCCCACATACACACACTCCCCCACCCCCCACATACACACCACCCCCCCACATACACACACTCCCCCCCCACATACACACACTCCCCCCCACCACATACACACACTCCCCCCCACCACATACACACACTCCCCCCCACCACATACACACACTCCCCCCCACCACATACACACACTCCCCCCCACATACACACACTCCCCCCCACATACACACACACCCTCCCCCCCCACATACACACACACTCCCTCACCCCCCCACACACACTCCCCCCCACACACACACACAAAGTGGAGAACAGCGACGGATGGATGGACGGGGGGGCGGGGGACAGAAGAAAGGCCTGCTTTTTGAGCCTTGCGATCGCGCACCACCACTGCCTGCCCCCACGCCCATCTTCCGCGCCCATCTTCCGCAACATGTGGACCGGGGGCAAAGGGAGCGCCAAGGGTGCAAGGGGGGGGGGGGGCGCAGAAAGGGGTTAGCGGCAAGGGGGGTGAGCGCCAAAGGGGGTGAGCACCAAAGGGGGTGAGCGCCAAAGGGGGTCAGCGCCAAGGGGGGTCAGCGGCAAGGGGGGTCAGCACCAAAGGGGGGTTAGCGGCAAGGGGGGTCAGTGCCAAAGGGGGGTTAGCAGCAAGGGGGGTCAGCGGCAAGGGGGGTCAGCGGCAAGGTGGGTCAGTGGCAAGGGGGGTGAGCTCTTCTACCCCGGGTCCCTGTGGCTGCCCACCCGGCGGGGGACATTGCGCTGCAGGCAGAGGAGCGGGAAGGTAGAAACACACTCACCGTGTGCTCTGCACAAAGCAGAAGCCCCGCCACGGGCTTCCTCTGACCTGCCTGTGACCAATCCCCTGCATCCCGGCTGGCATTCTAAGTCCCGCCTCCTTCATTCAAACCCATGCGGCCCTTCAACCAATCACCTGGCAGCATTCACTCACACAGAGAATACTTACCAGCTGCCGCATCCTCTTCACCACCGCCGTAACCGGGACACATTGGGTGGGCCGCACAGATACTCGTTGTGGGTCGCATGCGGCCCGCGGGCCGCGAGTTTGACATGCTTGGTGTAAAGCAAACAGAAGTTTTTACCTAGCAACTACACATTCAGCATACTTAATGAGAGATTTACCTAGCAAGTAAATGGTGTAAAGCAAATAGACGTTTTTACCTAGCAACTGCACATCTTGTATACCTGATGAGAGAAAATGCATGCACAGTACTGCTGATATTGTAAAACTTATCCAAGAAAGAAAAATTCTACAGAGATGCCTGTGAGAGCTACGACCTCTACAAGCAAAATATGCCCATCTGTAGGACTACCACAATTGGGGGTTCTAGCAAATACAGTGGCAACAGCTGAAATAGCGCCTCCTGAGGTCAGGAAGAAAATTACACCTGATAGCCTAAAAATGGAGGACAAGATGCAGCGTTCCTGTAATGAAACCGACCCCACGGAAGAGTGGCCCTTCCAGTCCAATAAAGAGGAAGACATCTCTTACGGGGAACCCGAACAGAGTCACATCCACAAAACACCCCAAGAATGGTGGGGGTGCCTGAACTCGGCACAAACAGAAAAGACCGCCCTCTATGATGACGAATATGGTCGACAAGAGAAAGAGCAGGCGCAGCAGATCACCCAATATTTCTGTCAGCTCAAGCAACTGCAAGAAAAGCCTGGCGTATATAATGAAACTGCTAAAGTATCAAATAAAGAAGGAGACCCCAGTATTCCGGATGGGACGGAGTCATCCAAAACAAAAAAGCAGAAAAAGAAAAGCGGTTCTTCACTTACCGTGGAAGGAACAGACACGTCCGCAGATCCTGTGGAGGAAAAGGGGGACCGAGTTGCCCTGCAGCCTAGAGAAAATGGAGAATTCGTCCCGCAGTTAACCGAATATCCAGAGGGCCCAAGGCAGAAGTCGTGTACCCCAAAGAAGTGTCTGTCCGGTGCCAACAGTGAGGAACCCTCAACCAACCATCCCAGGGAAGTGGAGCCGGAACCAGTGAGTTACGATCCCTTGACCAGCCCTGAGGATGCCCTGAAAAATTCCAGGCATGACTGTGATATGCTCCGTGAACAATTTGAAACAAAAGGAAGATGGTTACACAGAGCTACAGAAAAATAACGTGAGGCTACAAAAAGATGTGCTCACAATTTACTCTTTAGCCAGGACAGAATTGGACGATCTCAAGACTGAGCTAGATACTGCAAATGCTACTATTTCCGCCATGGATGAAAAGCAGAGCCAATCTGATAAAATGGTGGCTACGCTAAAGCGGAAGTATGAGGAGGCACTGATGCAGATGACAGTCTTATAGCAAGAGGTTCACACTCTTCGCATAGAGCTGAATGCCTCACAACAGGAGGTCAACAGTGTCCGGATAGAGGTGGACGTATCTCAGAAAGAGGTTCAGACACTCCGCAGAGCACTGGATGCCTCACATCATGAGACCAACAGCAGCCGCACAGACCTGTAAGTTTCCAGAAAGGAACTACACAGTCTCACTGAGGAGCTGGACATTTCAAAAGAAACGATTGTCAATCTTAATACAGATCTCCAAGTCTCCCAGAAGGAGCTTCAGACCCTCAACCTAGAGAAGGATGTCTCACGCCAGGAGACTGTCATTCTCAAAGCAGATGTGCGTAAATGGAAGGAGGACTGCAAAGAGGCCATGAATAGTACAGAGACTGAAAAAGGAGAACATTTAAGATTACAAAGAAAAAACTTATAACTCAAAGAAGAAAATTTTCAGTTGACAGACGAAGTCAAGGAAAAGAATGAAAAGCTACACGAGCTTAAGAAAATAATTAGACTGTTGGAAGGTGAGAAGTTTGAAGCAGAGCACCGACTGCAGAATCAACTGCAAGGTCTGCGTACGCACCTCGAGAAGGCCGAGGAGAAGCAGCGAACTCTGCAGGAAGAAAATCTGCCGACTGTTAAAGAAATTCAAGTGCTGCAGGAACGTCTGATGACCCAGTATGTCCCCGCAAAGCAGCATGAGAAACTGAAGGCTACCCTGAGCGTCACCAAAGCATCGCTAGTGGCCAAGCTTAGAACCCAGGTGACCCGGCACAAAAGGGAGCACAAGAAGGTCCAGAAACTAAAACAAGTAACTGTGGCCCGAGCAAAGAAATTCATAGTGCTTCACAATGCAATAAAAATGTGGAAGCAAGCTCAGAGAAAGCAAAGCGTGCAGATAAATTCCTTGAGAAGAGACTTGCAAGACGCACTCAAAAAACAGGGATCTCTCGCGGATGAGATTACAGTCCTACAAGGACAAGTATTGACCCTGACTAAGCGTCAGTATCCCACGGCCACAAAAACCCATGAAGACGAGGGTACAGTGAGAGCTGGGAATACCGCTCACCTGAAAGACAAGGTTGCAAAATTTGAACCACCTAAACAAGCACTAGCAAAACCTTCAGCCACCCAATAGGCAACAAAAGAAGGTACACGTGCTGAATCAAAACCAGAAGAATCCTTAGCTGATGAAGCTGAAAAGATGGGACATTCTCTGGAAGTGGGTGTGGAATTGCAACTTAACCCCAAAGAGGCTGAACTAGCAACCCCATTGAGTGGGAAAAGGGCAGAGAGACAGCTTCAAAAGCGGAAAACTCAAAGGGCTGTTTTTAAACGCTCTGCAACTGCTGCCATACAGTATGCCTACAATAAGACGAGCACCCGACGCGAGGGAAATCTCATTACCGCGCACGTAGCAAAAAGACTATACTTAGAAAAAGTTCTCCTCGCGCGACTGAGGGGTGATGATCTCAAGCACCTTCAGGATGAGACACGAATAAACTGGAGAAAGGGCTCCAATCCCAGCAGGACTGAGGGTTCTCTTCCTCCATCCACTCTCATTCAAGTCACAGAGATATCTAGAATGAGAGTGGAAGGATGGGCTTAGCCGTGGCAAGCCCGAGCTTCCCACAAACAGGGGAGGTATGTAACAGGGGAGTTATCCCTGTTCAAGTAATGTGCCTCTAATCCAGCAGTGTGGTGTTTAACTGCTGGTAGTCAATTAACAAACACCACCTGCCTGATTAGATTGCTTAGAAAAGCCTGTCTTTTGAGACAGGAAGTGAGACTCCTTAGCTCACACCTGAGCTGAACTTGGAGACACTTGTCTTGAGCCCTTCCAGAAGAAACAGCAGAGCTGCTTTCAAGACAGAGGGATAACATCTAAACCTGAATGCTGACAAACCCTGTGGAAAAGGGAGCTGAACCAGGGACAGAGAAGATTTTCCCTCCAAACCACAAGGAACAGATAAGACTTTCATTTATGAGACTTTTTATATCTGTTCATTTCATGCTATATGTTTGGGGCTGGGAGACATGCTTATCTAACAGAGTTGTGAACTGCATAGTATTTCACTAGAAATACTCCCAAGTGAATAGAAGCTTTGTTTACCCCTTGTTTGGATGGTTTCCTGATGTTAAGGAAACAGGCGCAATAAAAGGCTTATTTAATTTCACTATAATCAGTCTCCCTTGCATACCTCTGTGAGCGTCCGCCTACAATACTACTTTGAATATACCCCTGGTGTGCTGTCTCCTTGTTACTGGACCTCCATCTGGTAATATCTCATATAAATATATATATATTACACCAACAACCCAATAAATAAATATACATATATATATATATATGTGCCTAAATACCCTCCCCCACTACCCATCCCGTGAGGCCTAACCACCCTCATCCAATACCCAGCCGGGAGGCCTACCCACATACCCTTGGGGCCAATAGCCCCTTCCCCCACCCCCATTACCCACAATAAAAATAATACACAGCCCCACAATAAACATCATTATATCTATTAAATACATAACCCATCCCCTGTGCCCCCCCCCCATAAATACATGATTTATTATTTTACATACAGGGTTAATACCCCAGGACCACGGGAGTCCCCGGTGGGCCTGACGGGTCACCTCACAGACCTACAGTAGCCCAGCACCATGTTTCAAACAGGGTCTGGAGGCCTGCGGGTGGTCCCCGCCAGGCACCATGGTGCACCAGGTGGTCTCCGCGGGTCACCGTGGGCCACAATGGGGTCTCCACGGTAGGCCCACGGATGTCTGGGGGGCCCCGGGTCAGACCCACAGGTGTCTGAGGGGCTTCGGATGGTTCCCACGGGGGTCTGGGGGCCCTCGGGTGATCCCTACAGGTCCGCGGTGCCCCTACAGATGTGGGGCCACCGGTTCTTCCCTGCAGGTGTCCCCTGTGGACCCAGCAGCCGTTTACCCGTGAGAAGTCTGAGGAGACCTCAGGTGGTCTCCATAGGTCCCCCGCAGACCTGAGGAAACAACCCTCTTTGTAAAAAAAATTAACATGTCCTATACATTAAATACATCAATCCCCCCCCCCAAACAAATACAGTATAGTAATGTGCAAAATAACTATTATCCAGATATGGATAATACATTATTTTCCCATTTTTAAACACATTAACTATCATATAAAATAAATAAAGTTCTACTAACCTCATCAATATGAATCCCCCTCGACAGCAAATTCCATGTCCTCAGTTGCCAACCGAATACATAGTCAATACATTGCAATGACAGTCTGATATCAATTAACCCCTTAATCACCTTATCGGATAATAACCACAAAGGTAATTAAGGGGTTAAGCCACCCTCGCCCGATACCCACCCTTCATCCATTCATTTGTACAGTGGCTTAATCATTCACATATTATATATATATATATATATATATATATATATATATATATATATATATAATTAAAATATATGTATGATTAAGCAATCTACAAAGAAATGGTAAAGGATATCCATGTACTAATTTAAAACATCCGATCTCAAATTGACAACATCACTGCCAAATTATAAATAAAGCCAAATGAAAATTAAAACACATCTCATAAGAGAATACAGCAAGCACCTATCCAAACCAGTAAATTGCAATACAACATACAATTGAACAATGTGTACATGATGCAAATAATATTTCCATCATGTACACAATAGCAATCAATTGTCCAAAACAAATACACCATTGAAAGTAAACATTAAATGTAAACAAAGCAAGTAGACAATAATAAATAACACACAATTTATGGCATCCAAAATACATTACAACAAAATCCAAACCAAAACCCATATTGAATATTGTTTTGCAAAAACAAATCCATAGCAAAAAAAATTCTATTTCTAACTAACACGATCATACACAATCTAAGTTCACCAAATAATCCACAATAAAAAATGAAGGCAGGGTCCCAACATATACCCATGCAACCATCATCATCTTAAATGACATAACTAATTATACAAAACATTTCTCACACACAATTCTAACCAAACAGGGGAAATACTAGTACAAGACATGAAAAAATGTAAATAACATTTTCAAAACAACCCTTTAATTAACATGTATGTATATAGCTCCATGGGGATATATATATATATATATATATATATATATATATATATATATATATATATATATATATATATATATATATATATATATATATACATACATACATGGGCATTAAATGGACAGTAAAAAATAGATCTGACATGTAAAAAAACAAATCAATAAAACAGTTACTACATAAATAAAATACATTTCTTTAGTTTACTTACCATTAGATGACCAATTACCGACTTCCGTTTAAACCACTACGTCTGTAACAAAACCAAAGACAGGAACCAGGAACTCATAAAATAAAAAACCTTTGTAATCCAATGTGGTGTCTTCTTTTGTGTCTTTATAATCCATACCGTCTATGGTTTTCTTTTCGGGGTCTTCTTTGCCATCTGCGGGGTCTTTGGGGTCTTCTGGCTTCTTCATCTTCTTCTTCTGCGACGCACTGGCCATCTTCTTCTGAGGGGAGGTTCTCTCCCCACGGCGTCTAGCTGTAAAATGAGACGACATAGGCTTTTATAGGCCTATGACGTCACATTTTGTATTAAATGGTTCTCACGGTCCTGATTGGTCCGTGAAAAGCATGTGATTTTGGTTAAGGAAAAAAAAATGCTGACTTCATTTAAAGGAAATGAAGCCAGCCAATCAGAATAGCTTTGCTTCATTTACCTTTAACATGACGTCAAGAAAACCAAAATGGCGCCATCACATGGGACTTGAGCCAATGAGATCGTTGGAACTAAAACAACGATCTCATTGGCTCTAGTCCCATGTGACAGCGCCCTGGAAGAAGTCTGATGAGACAAAACGTGTTGGGACACTATTTATTCACTGTACAGACTGCATAAGACCCTTTAGGAGTTATCTGGAGCACTGTTACCTCCTCTAAGCTTAATCCCCTGGTGTATGGCCAGTACTAGGGTTTATTGGGAGTTAGGATCCAGTTGCTTTAGTGTAGCTCTTTTTTGCTATCTGGTTGCTTTACTGTTTTTTGTTTTTAAACTATAAAGATTCATTTCCTTTTTTCTTGCGTCCTTTTCCTTTTTTGGGATTATCCTGTCATTCCAGAACCACCCTCATAAGTTGGTTACTTTAACAACCATAAGTCTTTTTACCTTCACACAAAATGTGAGTGCACATTCTGCTTTACCATTCTATTAATATTCACTTATACAGTATTACACTATCTGTGGTTTTTATTTGTTCCATTGAGAATATCCTGTTACCGGTGATCCTGTACGATACTGCGAGTCCTGCTACTAGAGACGGTATACATCACCGGAGGTGTCCTGTTAACGGAGAATCTACAACATCAGTGTGGTTAAACTTAGTAACCGAAATGCCCGCTTGACTTAGTCAAATGTGAGTGCAATACCTTCTCTGCTCTAACTGTATCATACAGTATTACACTATTGTGTGCCTTTTTCCTTTTTCTCTATATACTCTGACGAGATTGTGTGCATTTGGAACCCTCTTCCTCAACTACTGAAGTGGGCCAGAACGAACCCATTTGTTATCCGGTGCGGCACCCATCAAGGAAACCCATATTTTTGGACTATAACGTGTCCTTCCAACTCACAGTTCTTTTTGCACTTGTTTCTTTTCCCTTTTATTACTAGGATTGTGACCTCCTGTATAGAACAAAAGACAAAAAGGCCACGTGCTATATCCAGCTAGACACGTTATATAGTTAAATACTTATCTGTATATCTTCTCATAAATAAGGGTAATTTATTTAAATTCTTTGGTCAAAGTATTTTAAGCCTACAACCACGTCACGGTACGGCCCATCTGTAGGTCCTAACACTGCTGCACCTGCAAACAGCTCTCATAACCTCTCTAATGGAGGGAGAGCTGTCTTTAATAGACTGGTCATTCACAGGTGCTTAGCAAGAACTGCAATTTTGGGTGGGATGGGTGAGCTTGGAAACAGGGAGGAAAGGTCACTAACCTCCATGTGGTTTTACCAACTAATATTAACAAATGCACACAGCCCCTGTAAATTGAGAACCCAAATCCACCATCATACAGTATATATTGTGTCGAAAAGAGTGCTACTAGGATTGTGACCTCCTGTCTATTAAAGACGACTCTCCCTTCATTAGAGAGGTTATTAGAGATTTTTTCAGGTGCAGCAGTGTTAGGGCCAACAGATGGGCCATACCATGATGTGGTTCTAGGCTTAAAATAATTTGGCCAAAGAATTGAACTAAATGCCCCTTGCTTATGAGAACATATACAGATAAGTATTTACCTATATAATATGTCAAGTTATATATAGCACTAGTCCTTTTTGGCTTTCGTTCAACACATGAGGTCACCATCCTAGTATCACTCTTTTTGTCACTATATATGAGTGTGGGTTTGGGTTCTGAGATTACAGGGGCTGTGTGCTTTTGTTAATTTCAGTTGGTAAAACCACATGGAGGTTAGTGAACTTTCCTCCCTGTTTCCAATCTCACCCCTCCCCCTTTTTAATGGCAGTTCTTGCTAAGCACCTGTGAATGACCAGTCTATTAAAGACAGCTCTCCCTCTATTAGAGAGGTTATGAGAGCTGTTGGTAGGTGCAGCAGTGTTAGGACCAACAGATGGGCCCATACTGTGACGTGGTTGCAGGCTTAAAATACTTTGGCCAAAGAAATGAACTAAATGACCCTTGCTTATGAGACGATAGATACTTAACTATATGAAATGGCAAATTAGATGTAGCACTAGGGCGTTTTGTCTTTTGTGAAAAATAGTAATATGCTTCCCAGCATTTGGCATCTTAAAATGATGGCACCTGAAACACAGACAGAGCTCAGTGGACATATATTAGTGTTGGGGACTCTTGAGATGTGGTCTGCCGTGTAGTGGCTCAGGGGCTTATAACACTTTGGCCAAAATGTTAAACTAAAAGACCATTTTATTTAATAGATATCTATACATATATATTTAGGCACTGTACCGTGTATAGGTTTCACTGGATGTGCACTGAGCTCTGTCTGTGTTTCATGTTCTGCTTCTGGTTTTAAATATATATCGCCATGCTCAGTAGCACTTCTCTGTGACACCTATATGCTTATATATATGTTGTGGTTATTTTGGGGGTTCAATATGAGCTTGCAGGTGTCCTGTATATACATAAATAGGAAAGGAAAAAGCAGATATTGTAAAGATATACAGTATATACAGACGGAGCAATCAAAGCATGGGTTTCCTGTTTTGTAATACTGTACAAAATGTAATCTAAATATTACAATGATGGCTACAGGTAAATGTATTCAAACAGATATTTTTAACTCTGTCATATAAAAGACATCAGATACTGTATACGAGGCATAACTTTCTTCTCCTAGGTCTGTTTATTACAAGTCTACCATACTGTATGTGAACACTTTATGGTAGAAAATGGACTTCCTGAAGTTTGAAACATTAGGAATGGTGACGTCCATTATCTCTCCTAAATTTGCAGTGTATATTTTATTAAGCCACGGTACATACAGCATATCCAAGACATTCATGGGAAATCATGATAACATAGGAAAACTGTACCCTTTTAAAAATTGGACAATCTTGAGGGATTTAGACATTTCTATAATATTTATATCTGTATTTTGGCCTTTCAGATGTAAGAAAATCAAAATGATGAAAAAGTGATTATGCCAAAACCTACTGTAGCTTAATATTTGATTCTTATTTGAAAAGTAAAATGCTACCAAGAACCCAAATCGTAATATATAATATTAAACAAACCATAATTCTAAACGTATTCCCAACTTTGACTGTAATCAGAAACAGAAAACCCAAACAATGGTTAACATAAAACTCTTAACTCTAAAACAGCACACAAACCATTACCCTCTACTGAAACATTAACCCTGACAAATAACCCTTAACAGTAGTAATTTTTTTTAACTGTAGCCCTACTCCAAAACATAAACCTTAGCCCTGCACCAGAACATTTACCTAAACTCTACCTCAAAATATTACCATACCCCTACATTTAAATAAAAACAAACTCACCACAAAACCTCAACTGAAACCCTATTATAAATGTTAACCCTAACTCAACACAAATTCCTAACCTTATTAAACACCATAACAATAATTGTAGCTGTAAGGCAAATTCTATCCATAACCCAATATATAACCCTAACCCTAAATCCAACCTTAATCCAATTCTAACTCTAACAATAATTCTAACTCAAATTCTAAACACATTTCTAATCGTAAATATAACCCTAACCCTAGTTATAAACCCGAAGACTAGAGGGCAGAGCTAACATACAAGCAAAAAACAGCTCAAGGTACGGTTTGCTGCTTCTTTTTTGTACTACCACCAGAGACATTTTGAGGCTCAGATGGGGATGTCACTCCTTAAACTAGAAAAGGTTTATTCCCCCTCCCCCTTTTGATCTTGTGTAATTTCCTCTAATTGAGCCCTATAAGGCACGGGGATCTCCCCCCCACCCACAGGGACATGACACTACACACCATGGAGATCATTGGATTTAGAAGTAACTGTAACATTTGATAGTGAACAGTGCCTCCCTTTGATCTTGAGCTCCAAAGAGCCCCACAAGGCACAGTGTGGTTTCCCCCCTTTGTCACAAAGCTCCTACATAGAGCTGCACCCCACCAATGGCACAGCTGCCAGACATGGCTTCTACATGTGATTGCACTGAAGGGCTTAACATCATCTGAACTATGTAATATTTCAATTACAAGATAAAAGATTACAATTATAGAGAAGATCTCCACCAATATGTCGCTATTTCATGTTAGCAAGTGCAAGTTGAAACTCCCAGAAATGTGGTGATGTAGCTTTGGGTTCTGTCCTATATGAAGAAGGAGCTGCGTATTGTGGATATGTCCTTCCCTGTTCATTTTTATGGGGGTTAAGGCTTCACAGTATTTGTACAGTATCGGATGCCTTTATAAGTAATAGTATTGCAAAATCATTGCACGAAAACAATGCAAACCATTTATTTAAAACAGAAGAATACTAGATACAATTGTCGCGTAATGGGAGTACATTATTTAAATTTTGCGAATGATTGGTGTGTTTTCTTGTAATGTTGTAATATTTTCTTTTGTAAAGACATTTGGCTTGATTGACAGCTATGTAAATTGCATAATGTGAAATACTACTCTTTTTCATCAAAGCACTACAGCAAGATAAATGTGTCCTAGATTCTGCTACAACTCATTGCTTTTCCGTTATTTTATCATTCTATTTATGTAATGATTTTTGAATTCATAAAAACAGACCTGGTAATTAAAATATAGATATATTTTTTATCCCGTTCAAGGGAAATGAGTGCTAAGAAACCACGGCTGTGGAGTGAGTTCTGTTGCATTATGAAAGATTTCACATCTTAGTTGATTAAAAATTTACTTTTATTTTTGTTTATGGGAAAAAAAAGTCAAGTTAAATTATGTTTCATCTTGAGCATGCCTCAGTTACAACAATATAATTATCTTGGATTTCAGATTAATTTAATTAAACTCTAATGAACAAAATTGGTTGTTTTATGTAATGAGGATGCCATTTAGTTGTGGAAAGAAATGAGTAGGATGGTAATTGTCTCTGTCAGTGTAGTGCTCGGTTGCTCTCCTTTCGAAGTCACACAGATAACTTCAGTCTCCCATAGTAATAAGATTGATCTGTCAGGAATCACTAGGGCACTTGAACTTTGATCATCAGCGCACTCCTGGAGCCCATTTAAGGATGAACTTCTTTAGCCATATGACAGACAAGCTAATTCAAATGCTATAGGCAAATCCTTTAATAAATTCAGTAATACAGGGTAAAAATAGTTGCAGGCCCCTCTAGCAACATACAGCGGTTAAGCCCCCTATCCCTGACACATATAGTCATAGTGCTTCACATAAACATAGCTAGTGTCACAGGCTTTTTTTTTTTTTTTTTACACACACACCATTGACTCCTACTGCATACTGTATATATCTCAGGTTTCATTTCGGGGGGAAAAAAAGTTGTGTGTGCTGAGCATGTGCATTTTAAGTGAAACTTTTTTGTCTTTGGTCACTGTTTTGTCACAGATATTGTATTTGTGATGGTGATATTTGTAATTAATTCAAAACACAAAGTCAGTGGCAAAGTCAGAAGTTTGACTTAGAACGCGCGTGCTCGGCAAACCTCTGTTTTAGCTATTTGCACTTATATAGTTATACTACCTTTCTCTGTGTGGGCGCGTGTGTCTTTGTGTGCATGTGTGTGCGCATGCGTCTCTGGTGCCTCTGTGTGTGTGCACCTGCCTCTGTGTGTGTGTGTGTGTGTGTGTGTGTGTGTGTGTGTGCGCTTGCCTGTGTGTGTGTGTGCCTGCCTGTGTGTGTGCGTGTGCGTGCGTGCCTGCCTCTGTGTGTGTCTGCCTCTGTGTGTGTGTTTGTGTGTGTGTGTGCCTGCCTGCCTCTGTGTGTCTGCCTCTGTGTGTGTGTGTGTGTGTGTGTGTGTGTGTGTGTGCGCCTGCCTGGGTGCCTCTGGGTGCCTCTGTCTCCCAAGTGCTGAGCACGGCTGCCACTGCGCATGTGCGGCAGACTCCGGCCACCACTGCACATGTGCGCTGAGTCCGGCTGTCACTGCGCATGTGCACTAAAGCCCGGTCACCACTGCGCATGTGCGGTGAGACCCAGCAGTGTTTTTTTGCGCGAGCGCGATGGCAACACGGGACAGGCAAAGTCGATGGCGTGCGCGTATTAGTACCGTGATGTCACTCGTGTTACGGTTTTTCGTTACAACGCAAGGATTTTTCCCCATGAAAACCCTGTAGGCGCCAGCAAAGAAATTTCACTTCAAAAACTGTTTCTGTGTGTTCGATCTCTCAATTGACCACTGCAAAAATAAATGAGCCGAATAGAGGATTCCCGAATTCATCATAATTACCTCATATTGTAGACTAGTATTAATTTAGGCAGAACCCTCTGGGTTCCATCCTTACGGTTTTTTCCTGACTTCTGATCACTCTGAGGTGACCATCCAGTGCAGGTTTTCAAATGGAGCTGAGAGATTAAAAAATTTCAAGTACATGGAGTTTTGCTTTTAGTTTTAATATGTGATGGCTAATCTATCGATTTTTCACCAAGATCATGCTTTTGGTGTAACCATCCAAAATCTACAGCTTGCCTTAAATACCCTCTTTATAGGTGACCAGGAGGCAACTTTAATTGAGGTATACATGTAGGGTAGAGATTTAGAAGCAGCATGAAGAAGTAATGAGAATAAGGAAGGAGTCAGGATTATTGTGGAACAATATCTGTTTTTGAACACAGTTGTACTAAAAAGAGAAGAGAAGATAGACAACACAATTGGCCCTAAAATTAGTTTCCCCCTTAATGCAGAGATATTAAATACAAAGACATAACTAGTTTTTTGTATTTCAATGGGCAACTGGCATTCAAAATAGATTGCAATAATACTATGTGCTGTATAGTCTGACTCAGGAAGGGAAAGAAGCAGTAGAGCGTTATTATTGTAGAGTTTTGAAGACAACTGCCTATTCTTGGGACTTGGCTTTATATCATTTGTACAAAGAGCCTACAACATTACTATTTATTTATTTTAAAAAAGAGCTCGAAGGACCTCAAGTCTATTACAGCAATGGATGGATTCAATATCTGTGCAATGATGTGTTAAAAATGAAAGATGTATCATTATAACTCAAATATACTGTTAATGCATTTTGATGCTCATCGGAATAAAACATGAATTACTGTATCACACAAGGCATTCTGCTTAGTAACTGAGCTTTCTGAATACTTTCTGGCCATCAGAAGTCTGGGAGAACAGCGAAATATTCACAAGCCAGCACAGACCACAACAAACCAAACACCTGGACCAAATAGGGCTGTACTGGCCAGAACTGAAGAGTGCAATACTTTTTGACTATACTGTACATTTAAAAATTAGTCTATATTTGCTTCACGTGCAATGGTGCATATAGACACTGATAGGCTTTCTAAAGACCTATTTGAGGGTGAGGAAAATTAGGCAGATGTACACAGGAGCTGCTGTGTACAGAATGTGCCCAATTGGATTTCTGCTCTGATTTGGCAGGTTATCAGTGGGAAAATTACTGTGAAATGACCACCATTCAGCATGCTGCAAAACCACTTACCAGGCAGGGAGGACATATCATCTCCATTCAAATGAATAGCACAAAAATCTTCTCAAACAAAGGGATTCAAATGAAAAAAAAATCTGATTGTTCCAACAGCAAAAACCTTATTTAACATGAGTTAAGGAAAACTCAGAATTACAATAAGAATTACTGTAGGTCATATGGTGTTAAATATATTATCTTTGTGTACATCTTTGAAAGCATAAAGTACTAAATCCGCCTTGTAAGATACACAGCAGTTTAAATTTAGGCCAGGAAATACACACTGAAAGAACAATAACAGATAGCAGAGAAAATAATCCCTAATCTCCAGAGTTGGGGCTTCCACTCACATTTCCAATTCTATCTGTACACATTACGCTTGTATTGAGAGTACTACACTCTCAGCCCATTCGGTGGGATCAACAACACATGGATTAAAGCAGCAATCCATGTTATTCATTCATCTTCAGTCCTTGCCGACCCACGGCTGGGGGAAGGCTACCCCAATTTATCTTCCCGGTAGAGCGGTGGCGAGCCTCTCGTCTCCATGTTGCTCTTGCAAGTTTTGTAATTTCATCCTCCATTTTACTTTTGCCATCATCTTGGTCTTTAAATTATACTTGAAATGCTGTAGAGTACCATCTTTGTCCAATGATGCAATATAACCAGCCTACTGCCCTTTTAATTTTTTCACCCTTGGGATGATGTCATAGATTTTTGTTTGGTTTCAAACCCATTCATTCTTTCTCTTGTCTCTTCGAGTAATACACAGCATATATATCTCCATACTTCTTTGAGTTGTATGAAGCTTCAGAATGATCACATTTAGGTGTAGCCATGCATGTAAAATGGTCTGCAGTTGTCTCTCTTGCTGGCAGTAAACCTGGTAAGTTACAGGGATGCCAGCAGTAATCATGGAGGTTTGCCCTCACACCCTGGTGAGGTGCCCTATGTATGGATGGGAGTGGCTACATGCTCTGAGTCCACAGTTAGTGACATCAGAGATGTGCCTGTTTCCTGAGGTATATAAGGCACAGCACTGCCCAAAAGTTAGTGTGTTGGAGGGAGAGCGGTGGAGAGAGTTACAGGAATAAGTCTGTGTTGAGACTTGGGAAATGAAGGGCCCACTAGTGCAGTAACTAGTGGCCCGTTTCTACATTAAGCCTGTCAAGGCCACACTGTGTCCAGGGACCTTGCACAGGGGTGATCTCCCTATGGGGAGAGGGGATCCCACTCCATTGGGAGGGCATACCTTTTCAAGGGACAGTACGGCGAGATGTGCGGCTGAGCTACACGCTGCAAGGGGCAGTCTGTCCATACCAACATCAATAAAGATGCCCTGTTCAAAGATAACCCCACTGTGTGAGTGTGAAGTTACTCTCCAGTGGAAGTCACCACCAAGAAGGAGTTCCTCATCAGACCCATCTCCCTGTGGACGCAGAGATCCTGATGAGGTGGAGGCGCTGCACGTGATATAGGTAGGACTCACACACTACCTCAGCTGCCTGTCTGGATTGACAATCCCCGAACACCATCATGCGGGAGACTCAGGAGTCCTGTTGCCGACAGGTGCACCACCAGACAAGACCATGTAGTGGGGGCTGGATAGACCACAGGGGCCAATATGAGATTGGGTGGGTCACACCAGAGGGAACACCCATTACATTTGGAGGCGCTGCTGAGATACCTGTCAACAAGACAGGCTTTTGCTAGGCACACTGGGAAACAGGGAGAGTGTCTGCTGCCACTTTGTGCTGCGTGGGACGGAGCCAGGGGTAGTCAGGGGAGCTGCTGGAGCTGCAGACCGCATGGACGACCTGGGATCCTGCAAGGAGTTAGTGGGGCTGGAGCTGGGCTATAGCTGTCCTAGTCACCTTGAGGTAGTGCTAGGGTAGGACGCCTAAAGGGATAAACTGGTAACGTAGGTCAGGAATCCTGGAGAGGGTCTGCGCTAAACTGACCAACAGTAGGTAGACGCCCAAGTACTACATGGAAGAGCCAGAGTACTCTAGCCCATTCCAGACTGCTTACCGAGGGGAGCACAGACTGGAGGAAGGAGATACAGCAGACACAGAAAGAGTGAGCCTAGCCTGAGGTAGTGCAAACACGAGTCAGATCTACATTAGGTACACAAGGTGGTGCACAGGCATTTTTATTGTATCGGTGTGGCAGCTGCCCGGCAGAGAGGAGCTCCATGTACAATAAAATAATATACAGTAACCCAATGGCGACCGCAAGAATGGAGGATCCGCGTGGTGCGGAGGGTCCAAGATGGCGGACGGAGGCCGAGGGAGAGAGCGCACATGGCATGTGTGAGGGTGAAGAGCAAGCTACAGAAGAGACTTTTGTGAGCCTGCTGTGGAGTGGTGCGAAAGCTGTGGCTGCACCGTGTTGGTCCTGCCTAGGACCTTGGGGTACTAACTCTGAGGACAGTGAGGAGGACATTGTTGTGAGATATGAGGAACATAATGGACGTGCTTGTCATTCGACGTACAAACAGTCAAAAGCTACCTCAACCGTTAACAAGATTGACATTGCAAACCAAGATGGCGGCTCCCGCTTCCCTGGGAGACCGCGTGGGCCATTTGCAGAAAATGTTGCAAATTCTCAGCTTGCAGAGAGTTGGCCAGGAGTGGCGCCAACAGGAAAACCCCACCCTGATGGGAGTATGGCGCGAAAGCTGGAGCCGCGCCCTCATGGACTATGACTAACTCAGCCCCGGTGCTGGGTCACCTGACAGATTTAAGGGACCTCCCCTTAATCTCAACCAGGGGGAGTGGTTTCCAGTTTTGGCGGATGCGGATGGAGTTAGCTGGAGGAGGGGTTGCCAAACCAGCCCCTGCACTTCAGTTGCGAGGAGCCAGCGAGCAGAACAGACCACTATTGAGAGTGCCTCCTATAGTGACCATGGCCTGCAAATCTGAAGAGGGATCTCTGATCTCAACCCATCCTTACTCGGCTCCAGGAGGCTTCCTGATACTTCGAGTGGCTGGTACAGAGACAGTGGCATGCCTATGCCTACAGTGTCGCCTGCCGGGGGGGGTGTGAGCACTACAGCGCGATGCGCGCAATGTGGCCTGCAATACCTGTGGCCAATGCCGACATTCGTGCCGGTCCAGGCAGTAGAAGCTGCGGGAGATGTAGCCATGATATCGGCGGAACTCCCCGATGCTCTCTGGAGGGAGTCACTGATCCCGAGAAAGGGGATCGGGCACGGCTATCAAAGCTGAGCCAGACGATAGGAACAGTCACCGACGCGGTGATAAAAGGGAGGCTCACCGTCACTCACCGAGCGGAGTGTCCCTTCCTAAAGCAAAGTTGGATTCCTCGGACGAGGAACCTGCAAGTCCTACCGCGGTGACGACCCGACCGCCGGTGAGCCACAGCACTATCAAGAAAGTGCCACTCATCTGTGTCGTCAGTGAGCGGAGTAGGATATCGCCCGTGCAGCAGCAGCCCGAGAGGCGAAGTCCCACGGCCGTGGTGACCAGCGGTTCCGATGGCGGCCGATCCACCCCGACACCACGGAGCGGTAAGCAAAATCCATGCTTTTACCAGGCTCCGAGGGTGGCGACAGCGGAGGAGGAACGATGCCAGGCCCAAGCGGTGCCACAGTGGAAAAAGGCGTTGCCGGATGTCATAGTGGAGGAAGAGGTCTCGCTTGGGGACCCAACCCAAGATGGCGGCGAGTCACGTGCGTTTCAGGATGTCGTTTCCGGCGGGCAGGGCGGAGCCGACTGGGAGATGGCTGCGCCTCCTCGCTCGAGCAGTGTCAGCCAATCGCCTAAGTCGAAGAGGAGCGGGCGATCGATGCGGAAGGTGAAGAGCAGTGAGACCGGAGAAGCGGAGAGCCCATGTGGTGGCACCGGACCAGGTAGCGGTGAAGAGCGGGTCTTAGCCCCGCGAATACCGACTGTTCGGCCCTATGCCCAATCCTCGGCCCTAACTAAACCCAAGGCCCTAGTTAAAGCCCCAGCCCCAACCACCTTTTCCTTTGGTTCCTCATCGAGCTTAGGGATGTCAGGGGGTTCCCGGGTCACTTCTGATGAACGGACTGGGGGAAGCTTGGACTGTGTTACATCCGATGATGGTTCGGTGGGTGGGAGGTATTCTCGACAAGTGTCTGTGTCGAGTGACTGTCTAAGTGTTGTAAGTGTCACACTAGAGAGCAGGCCCAAGAGGGTAGAATCTCAGTCCCGGTCAGCCGGGACATCTGGAGTATCCTCCTGGGGGGAGCTAGAAGAGGGGGAGTCCGTGGAGTCAGCTCCAGAGGAGGTTAAGGAGACCCGGTGGTGGGCACCCCTGTTTGAAGGATATGAGGCATGGCTGGATAGAACCAGGTTCATCTTAGAGCGAGATGGGGTGGTAGACTATTGGTGGGCCAAGGGAGAGTTCACGACGGAGGCTCATTTGAAAGCAATGCAGGACCGGTGGTACGATATCAGTCGAGGCCTAATAGAACCATTGGGTCCCAGCAGATTGGAAGATCCGGTAGAACCGGACGAACGCCTGTCGTGGGTGCTGCCAGGGAGAGCAGGGAATGCCAAGTTGATAAGGGCCAGCCGAGCTGAAAGGGCCATTGTAGCAAAGTACAAAAGCTCACATGGATTAGAGTACCCCTATGTCCCAGAACCCCTCATGCAGGAGATAGAGGATCAGAGGGATGGGTGGCTATGAGAAACAATAGAAATGTATATGGTGAATAAAGGGGGCGCAATTACTGGGCGCAGAGCGGAAGAGAGAATCTCTCAGCTAATGAGAGTGTGGAGCATCGGGCGCAGTATATACATGCACAAGGCTGTATATAGACCTGAGAGTGGCTTGCCCTGGGATACAGTATCACTGTAACCGATATGGCAGGTAGGGAGGTGAAGAAACCAGATCCTCGCCACTATTATTAGGCAGACAGTATAGCGAGGTCTGTTTCTGAAATAAATCTCTCCTGCTGGTCAGTGAGCGCTACAATGTTAATTATGAAAACAGTAATGTTGTTTTGATTAATTATGTGTTCCATTTTACAGTGCTTCCTGGACAAAAGGTACACCAAATTTAGGTCCTAGCCGGGACGGTGGGGATTCACCAGGGGGAGATTATAGCCATGCATGTAAAATGGTCTGCAGTTGTCTCTCCTGCTGGCAGTAAACCTGGTAAGTTACAGGGATGCCAGCAGTAATCATGGAGGTTTGCCATCACACCCTGGTGAGGTTCCCTATGTATGGATGGGAGTGGCTACATGCTCTGAGTCCACAGTTACTGACATCAGAGATGTGCCTGTTTCCTGAGGTATATAAGGCACAGAACTGCCCAAAACTTAGTGTGTTGGAGGGAGAGCGGTGGAGAGAGTTAGAGGAATAAGTTTGTTGAGACTTGGGAAATGAAGGGCCCACTAGTGCAGTAACTAGTGGCCAGTTTCTACATCAAGCCTGACAAGACCACACTGTGTCCAGGGACCTTGCACAGGGGTGATCTCCCTACAGGGAGAGGGGATCCCACTCCATTGGGAGGGTGTACCTTTTCAAGGGACAGTACGGCGAGATGTGCGGCTGAGCTACACGCTGCAAGGGGCAGTCTGTCCATACCAACATCAATAAAGATGTCCTGTTCAAAGATAACCCCACTGTGTGAGTGTGAAGTTACTCTCCAGTGGAAGTCACCACCAAGAAGTTCCTCATCAGACCCATCTCCCTGCGGACGCAGAGATCCTGATGAGGTGGAGGTGCTGCACGTGATATAGGTAGGACTCACACACACCCTCAGCTGCCTGTCTGGATTGACAATCCCCGAACACCATCATGCGGGAGATTCAGGAGTCCTGTTGCCGACAGGTGCACCACCAGACACGACCATGTAGTGGGGGCTGGATGGACCACAGGGGCCAATATGAGTTTGGGTGGGTAACACCAGAGGGAATACCCGTTACATAGGTTTTAGTTTTCGCATCCATGCGTATGCACAAGCAGAATACACTGGTCGAAAACTTATTTTTTTAAGGCACTTTGGAAGGTTCTCTTGAAAGATTTCCTTGTTTCTTCCAAATGCATTCCATCCCATCTTCATTCCTCTATTGATTTCATTCATTTGATTTGAATTCTTCAATTGTTTCTTGCCGGCCAAGGTAGACATAATCTTTGGTTTCTTCTAGTTCTATTCTACTGTATTTATTTCCATCTTTGTAGAGTTAAAAGATTTGTTGAACAACACTGAAAGTCAAATGGAGGTCCATTTTCTCACTTGGTTCTGCGAGTTTTCCATTTTGTTGCTGGAAGTCTTCGAGATTTATGGCAAAAATTACAATGTCATCAGCAAATCATAGGTGACTCAAGTTTTCACTGTTAATTTTGATTCATATTTCCTTCCAATTCAATGTCTTGAACAAATTGTCCAGTATTGGTGTGAAAAGCTTTAGGGAAAATTGTTTCTCCCTCTGCACGCTCTAGCAGATCTTTATCTCGCTTGTATCTTCTTGTAATCTGAAGGTTTACAGTATGTGGCTTCTAGTAAACGTTTCTTATATCATCATGTACACTTCTTCAACCCATTGTCTTCTAAATGCATGTATAACTGTTGTGGTGTAGACAAAATTAAATGCTTTTTCGTATTCGACAAAAATTAAATAGATCATATTCATTACTTTGGAAAATCACTTTTTGTAAAAATTGCATGTGGTCCATTGTGTTGTATCCACCGCAAAATTCTGCATGTTCTGTGGGCTGGTTCAAGGTCTGATGCAGCTGATTATCAAGTATCTTTGTAAAATTCTTGTAAGTGATTGATTGGAAGTAGACTAATTGGTCTGTAGTTCTTGGGACTTCTTTGTCTCCTTTCTTTTGTATGAGGATTATGACATTTCTCCATTGTTCTAGAATGTCCCTGTTCTTCAAGCAGCATGATTTGCAAGGATTTTCTCTACTTGTTCCCCTGCTACTTTCAAGATTTCTGTTACAACTCCATCTTCCCCCGGGAGCCGTCCCATTCTAAATTTATTTGATAGCCTTTGCCACTTCTGGAAATTTTATGTAGAAGTTCTCAACTCTATTTATGATAAGTGCAGTTGATCCATTGTCTTAACTGAGTGCAATGATTTACTTCTTCCTAATCATAAGACACTGCTTTGTCTTCTTTAAGCTTTTGTTATCTTTAATATTCTTCTTCACCATGTCACTGTTACATTTTCTTATGTCTTTATTTCTACTTTTGCGGATCGTCTGGCACAGCTCTGCATATTCAATTCTAGTTCTTGCATCTTGGAATTGCTTCATTTCTTGCTGTCTCCTCAAGAACTACTTTGTCTCATCTGATAATTTCATATCCCGTTTTTGCTTAGAAATTCCTCCAGTTTATTCTGTACTTTTAACTTCAATCTTCATATGTTTTTCATAATTGTTTGTTAAAGTGTCTCCATGCATTACGAGCAAAGTGAAGCAATTTTGTAGCACCAACTGAAACTCTCTGTTGTTTTTCTTGAGGCTCTTGATGTTCATAGTTTTTTTTAAACTTATTTTTAATCAGTTTTCTTCTTTCCATTCTGATGTAATTTACAGCAAACCAATTATTATATTTACAATTTATTTATAATGCACCAACATATTCCATAGCACAGTACAACAGGGTTGGAGGAAAAAAATAGGTTGGTGTTTTAGATGGTACAGAGCAGCTGTAATATCAGCAAATGGCAGCAAACAGTTGACACCCTTTGGCTGCCTCCAGTGCTACGACTCAGGTGGTATCATCTCCAAGCACGTCTGGGGTAAAGTGATGTTACAGCACAACAAACAGACGGCACCATTCAGAGATGCATGGGGAGGTGCTGAAAAACTTCAGGTCTTTGAAGGTCTGTCTGTCTTTTCCTGATGATGTTAACCCTGTCCATGCTGGCTTAGTGTACAGGAGCAGAGAAGGGAAAGCCTAGTGGGGAGACTCTCTTTGGGGGGGCCATCTTTGCTGTGATCGGTGGTATCATCTCCAAGAGAGTGCGGGGTAAAGTGATCACTCCTTGTGTCTCTAAACGGTTAAGGACTGTGCGGTTTTCAATCACATGTTTCTTGTTAGCTAGGATATTGTCAATTTAATTCTGGATTCCATTGGGTCCACTCCATGTCCATTTTCTATTTGGATTCTAATTGAAGAAGGAATTTATGATGTAGGACTTTTCTAATTCTGCAAATTCTAGCAATTTGTCGCCACGTTAATTCTTGCCACATTCCATAAGCATACAGTACTTACCAACTTATGTTTTGTCTTTCTGTTGGGCACCTATCTTTGTATTCAAATCTTCTATAATGATTTTGATAATAATGATCTTGAACTGCCAATTTCCTTTGTTGTTAAGTTGGTTGATTTCATGGTAGAATTCTTCCACTTCAGGGTACCTTATTCGTAGTTGCAGCACCACCAGTCAGCATGGATCCTCTGGATAGAAGAATGACCCAGACTGACCCCTTTCTTTAGCCCAAGACAGTGAATCAAACGGTTATCTGGTTGCAGTGTTCAAGATCTTACACATCAGGTACATCTCTTGCATTCCCCTAAGAAGGTCACTTCTTAGGCCCATCCAAATTTCCTCCCGCATGGTGCACCTTCTGAGTCTCCTTGTGAGACCAGGATAGCTGGTACTCACTCCACAGAGGGAGGAAAGAGACACACCCACTTTGGGGAAAGTGCCAGTATTTATACCCTTGGGTTGTGCTTGTAACCCTGCCCTATAATAGAGCAGGTCTGGATATTGACTGGCCATCACATACTGCATGTGACCCAACCAGTATCCACCCCATAGGCTGACACTTTCTGCCTGTTGCTATGCCCGCCCTTGGATACATCAAATGTATCTAATGCTGAGTCCATAGGGAAGCTGAGGGAAAGGGGGTCTTTCCCTGGCCTTAGTCTGCATGCCATCCGGGAGCATGTCTGGGGGTGGGCCAGTGATGTCACGGAGCTGGTTCGCCCTCATTGGGTGAACCGCTCACGTGAACGGCCCATCGCTCCCCTCAGCGCGCAAACGAAAACATTTTTAAGAGCTACGACTCTGCACGCCTGCGGAAGCGTGCGTGAGCACCTGCTAAAGTCGCTTTCATTCCGGCTGCAGGGGCTCACTGGTAAGCATGAGCGTGGATCACCGCGGGTCAACAGGTAAGCACTGACCATGCCCTCGGCCTAAGGCTGCAATAGCACACAAGGCCTTTCTGAACCAATCTACTGCCTGCACCTAGGCCCAGGAAAATAAGTAGTGGCCGGAGGCTATGACACACACACACACACACACACACACACACACACACACACACACACACACACACACACACACACACACACATACACACACACACACACACACACACACACACTATACAGTGAGTTTTGTGTGTACAGTACATCAAACAGTACAGTACATGCAAACTGGAGAGCGCAGGATTTTTCAAGGGGCTATGGTGGTTGCAGTGGCCCCACACTCGTCCCTCACATGCGGTCGTCATGGCAACGCGGCATCAAATGATGCCACGGGGTCACATGACGTGATGTCACATGACTCCACAGAGGCATTTGACGCCGACCAAAGAGGTAAGGGGGGCACGGGCAGTGAAGGGAACAGGCAAGAGGGCGCAGCTTCAAAAGTTTGTGCGCCCCTGCAGTACATATATATAAAATATTTTTTCATGTTCTAATTATATAGGTTGTTGTAATATTAGAGAACTCAACTTCAATCTATGCATTCATGTTTAGCAATGTTTCTGGCTTTCAATTCAATTAATCTTTGAATCTGTTGAATGCCTAAAGCTTCTGATTAAAAGACTTAACATTTTTAAATACTTAAACTCAAAGAATAAGATTTTGCGAAACTGCATAAATCCATTATTACAGCTGAAGCATGTTAACGCTTGAGGCAGAGAAGATAAATTGCCTCCAAAGTGATACAAACTTAGTTTGATTATTGTGTTGCACCCAATCTATCATGATGTCCCCAAATCTTTCTTCTTTCAACTCAAAATTAAAAAAAATAGCACTGCAACATAATCTCGGTTCTGATTTGCATATTTTTGTTCCCGGCTGAGGCTTCTGAAGTTACATACTAGACTATACTGTAGCAATACAAAGTGTTTTGAGTAAGTAATAAAAGTACACTCTCCCCTATCTAATTGGTGAAAAAATGTTTACTGTATGTATTTCCAAATTATTATACCGCCATTAACAATACTATGCGATACTGTATAATTATCAGTTTTTATTTTCTCTATTATAGCACTCTGCATTTATATGCTGAGTATGACACACTTTTAAAAGGCTGACATTTCATCTAAAAAAAAAAGGAGCAAGAAAGGGGTCAGGTAATTAAAGCATTGCTTTAATTCTATGATTTCTATTGAGGAATGTTACGTTTAGACTTACAGTGTATCTTCAAATGAGAATAACATACTGTGACATTTAGCCATATTTTCTGTTGTAAAGAGTATTGTTTTAACTACGTGGACATTATCAATAATGATATTCAAATGATGTGAATTATCATAACATCGGCTATCAACTAAAGCAGGTGTGCGCAAACTGGGGGATTTTCTGGGGGGTGGCGCAGTGCTTATCTTCTCTTCACTAAATCTGGAAAATCTATTGGAATGTGTCAGCTCAGAACTGGCAATCCACTTCCTTTTCCCCCTGCTTCCCCTTCTAACTGTTACCCAGCTATCTACATACAGTATTCCTGGTCCTCCCTCACAGCTCCACTCTTTGCACCACAAGCCCCAACCAGTGCCTGTTCAATGAGCACTAAACTCTTTTCAAGATTGTCAATGTCCCCCAATGTTGCACGTTAACTCTACAGATCAGCAATCTGAGACGCCAAAGAGATTACTCGATTATAATCGATTACTCAATTATACTCCCTTTAACAGCTGCTCCAAGTGCACATACAGTACATGTGGTAAGATGTGCATTGAGTTGCATTCTCAGTCCTACTCATTGTTGCACTATGGAGTATCAGGTACTAAGAAGTTATTGTACTTCCACAGCCTTGTTTCATACCTTCTTGTTCTAACTCCACACTTAGAGAGGCAACTGCAATTCAGTCGCACAGTATACATAAACTCAGGATTCGTTACAAACCTCTGTTTTAAAGACAGACACACACCAATCAGGTGTTTTAGGTAAGCAATCAACTAAACCACACGCACTGCAGTCTCAAACTAGGCAGAAGGAGAAAATAGAAATGAAGCCATTTCCAGACCTAATATTCTGAAGAGAGATGAATTATTGGTCCCTAAACATACCGTAGACCAGCGGTGCGCAAACTGTGGGGCGCGACCCCCAGGGGGGGCGCGACACTGCCGACGGGGGGCGCGGGGTTTACAGAGGCCCCGCGCGCTTCCCGAAGGCACTTAAATTAAGTGCCGGGGGAGCTGCAGGGCCTCTGTAAATCTAATTTACCGTGGCTCCGGCGGCTGCCTCCCTGCGTCGCCATGGCAACGCGGCGTCAAAATGACGCTGCGAGGTCATGTGACGTCACGTTGCTATGGCAATGTGACGTCATTACGCCGGAGCGCGGGTAAGTTGGGGTTGGGGGGGGCGCGGGAGTGAGGGGACAGCCGGCAGGGGGGCGAAGGGAAAAAAGTTTGCGCCCCCCTGCCGTAGACAACCATTGTCAAATGACTTTCAAGCAACTTTGGTGACCCAATATAATAGAGAGGCTTCTAAAATTAAAAGAACTATTTCCAAACACTGGCACATATTAAAGAGACACTCCATTTTGAAATATGAAATCCCTCATCACCCAAAAGTAATTTTTAAGACAGCACTTACGGTAATTGGCACCTAGTTCCTTTAGGGTTTAAAAATGTACAGATATGAATTGGCTATAGAGACCTACAGTATAGGTCTTTATAAATGTATAATGTGTACGGCCTGCATCTTTGGTTCAATGGATAAACTGAATTTTAAATCACACTGTCATGGGAGACCAGGTATTTTTATCACCATTTATATATTACCGGGATCATGCATTAGGCACAACAAGATGGTAAAAACAAATTGTGATTTATTTAGGTAAATCCAAGTACAACGAGAAGAGATACACAATAAACAGTTAAAATTAAACTTACTGGGGGTCTGGGGGAGAAATCTTGGCTTTCCTATGTGCAGGGCGCTCGCTTGGATGAGCTTACCCTGACAGGGATGTACACCTGGTTCTTCTGGTCCTCTTTTCGGCTTCAGTTCCCAGCCGCGACAGCTACATTAAATTCTGGGAACTTGGTCCTTGCGTCTGTTCGAGGCAAACTTTTCAAGCTTCAAAACGAAGACCCTTGCTCTACTATTTCGAATAGAGCAACTTTGAAAAGCCCGCCCTGGTTTCATCGACTCAAGTCATCGGTTGCGCACACCCGTTCTCTTGGTCAGCACCTTACATACACTCTGCTGGGTTATTTCCAAAACGGAGGGGGAAGGAGCAGCCAATCGGAGTGTGAGAATACCTCCCCACCAGCCAATAGAAAGAAGGGCTCGTCCCCGGCTGACATCAGAGGTGTAGGGCTTGAAAACCCGGGTGAGCGGGTAATATGATTTTAACCAAGGGGGAGAAGACTCTATGGCTGCATCCTCTCTGGCTAACTCATTTCCACCTGCAGGCCAGCTCCACCACTAGAATAAGGTAAGAATCAAAAATCCAGCCGCTCCATAATACAAAAAGTAGGCACTCACCAGCAAAAAAGGGGTTAAAAATGTATGCTTTAATGAACTACATAAAAAACAAAAAAACAGACAGTACTAACTACTCTCCCACATATTTCACGCCTACTATGGCGCTTTCTCAAGGAGTAATGAAGTAAGGGAGGTCCTGGGTATTTATGACTCTCCCTGTCATACAAGACAGCTGATATCAATAATCAATTAAATATGTCTTGCAGAAAGAACAGAGAAGATAAAGAGAGAAAAAGAAAGGAAAAGAGGGGCAGAACATCCCACAACAGTGACGCAAGATCTGCAGAGATTAACCCGCACTATACCAGCAATAGTTACCAGAATTAATAAAATTAACTCATATTTTGCATACATATTGTCCTTACTTAGTGATAGAGCAACTACCACAGTGAAAATCTAAGCTTACAAATAGAAGTAGCAAAATTCACCTAGTTCCTCATATGACATAATAATATGACTACGGATACATCATTTAATACAATCCAATATGAATAATGCAATAAATCTTAGCATATATAAATAATTGGTTATGCATTACAAATGCACCGTAAAGAATGCAATGAATGCAAAGATGTCCTATATATAGAAATCAATTAGGGAAAAACATAAGCATATATAGCTAATTTAAGCAAGATAAAAAAAATATAAAGGAAAAAAGAAGAAAAAAAGAAGAAAAAGAAGGCAACAATATAAACAAATAATAATGACTAAATCCGAAAGCTGTGTAGAACACACAAGGTAGAGATAACAAAGATTGAACTGATTGGAGTTCAATATAATGGATAAATAGTGATGAAAAAACTAATGATAAATTTAAATATACATATTATCATATTATTAAGGAAAAATAAAGAGAAATAAATCCTCTTGAATTAATATATTTAAAGGTTAAATAAGTAGTGGTAAAAATAACATTCATGGTATATCATGATAAACATTAATGCTAAATCTATAAGAAGCTTTTTAGATTCCAATCAATGTTTAACCCATTAGGTACTAGAGTATTTAATGTGAAAATCCAAAAAGCTTCACGCCTGTGAAGCAAATTACTTCTATCTCCTCCTCTATAGTGTGGTCTCACAGATTCCAATGCAACACATTTGAAGTTAGTCAAACTTCCATTCTGACAGGTATCAAAATGTTTAGATACAGGGTGTAACTGATCTTTTTTAGTGATCAATCTCATATGCTCAAGTATGCGCTGCCTCAGAGGTCTAGTGGTTAAACCCACGTAACGTCTGTTGCAGCCACACATGAGCATATAGATAACATGATCGGTATTACATGTGGAAAAGAAGTTATATCAGTGGCGCTCAACACTGTAATGATCAAAGCAATTCTAATAGATATTCTAAAATATATATTATAAAATATACAACCAGAGCCACGGAAATCGCCCGTCCGATTGGATGCTCCACGTGGTAAGGGTAAACATGTAAATATACAAAGAAATCAAATCATAGCATAATACTGTAAAACATACACATACATAAACAAACAACACTTAACAAACGCTGAGAACAACAGGTAACTACTCACAATGGCATTTAATATGGCATATCATTAATATCATAAAATACACTTATTACACATAAAATAGTACATAAAAACATATATTAGGTTCAGGCAAGATTCTCCAACTCGGGTGGGGGTACCTGCTTACCGAAAACAGGATGTAATCAGGCAATGGATAATTCAAAGAGTATCCCCTCTTATGGATAGCTGCAGCCGCTGCTGCTGCTGCTGCTGCTGCTGTTGTTAACACCTGGGCTCAGACGAGGAGTCTATTATGGGCAGGGACAGGTTTTTCCAGCTAGCTGCGTCTGCCTCAGTCCTCTCCCAGCACTGCAGAAGCTCCAGGACCACACACAGAGATACTTCATGGTCTGCCCGCACCATGGTCTGCCCGCACCATGGCACATGAAGTATCTCTGTGTGTGGTCCTGGAGCTTCTGCAGTGCTGGGAGAGGACTGAGGCAGACGCAGCTAGCTGGAAAAACCTGTCCCTGCCCATAATAGACTCCTCGTCTGAGCCCAGGTGTTAACAACAGCAGCAGCAGCAGCAGCAGCAGCAGCGGCAGCAGCTATCCATAAGAGGGGATACTCTTTGAATTATCCATTGCCTGATTACATCCTGTTTTCGGTAAGCAGGTACCCCCACCCGAGTTGGAGAATCTTGCCTGAACCTAATATATGTTTTTATGTACTATTTTATGTGTAATAAGTGTATTTTATGATATTAATGATATGCCATATTAAATGCCATTGTGAGTAGTTACCTGTTGTTCTCAGCGTTTGTTAAGTGTTGTTTGTTTATGTATGTGTATGTTTTACAGTATTATGCTATGATTTGATTTCTTTGTATATTTACATGTTTACCCTTACCACGTGGAGCATCCAATCGGACGGGCGATTTCCGTGGCTCTGGTTGTATATTTTATAATATATATTTTATAATATCTATTAGAATTACTTTGATCATTACAGTGTTGAGCGCCACTGATATAACTTCTTTTCCACTTCAATAGCCTGACTAGGGGTCAGGGTTATATCACCGGCTGCCAGCTCACTGTGGGATATAGCGCTACCTATTTGTTTTTTCTACATGATCGGTATTACATGTTATACACGATAGAATATCAAACACCCTGTTACCATCTGTCCCTGAAAAGGTCTTAGTCTTTAAAAGATATTTACACATTTTGCAATGATGGCTGTGATAGCAACCAGTGAGAGTAGGAAAAAAATCCTTTACTCGATTTCAAAGTTTGTTTAGGCACACTAGGTGATAACAAATTCCCCATAGTTTCTGATTTTTGAAACACAATTCTTGGATCATCAATCACTAAATCTTTTAAGAGGGAGTCTGTAGCTAGTATGTGCCAATTTTTCTAAATGATCTTTTTAATATCATATGCCTGGTTGCTAGACCTAGTAATAAAGAAAGGTGCCAATCGATTGTTAGCATTCCTCTGTTGTGCAGTTGTATTTGATTTCTTTTTAGAGAAAGTACCACGTGACTGGATCAGATTATCTCTTAATTCTAGTTTGGCACTTTGGTAGGCCTCTTAAAGGATAATGGGATTATATCCTCTAGCCTCAAATCTCTTGAACATCTCACCAGATCTAATTTCAAAGTCCTCAATACTTGAGCAATTTCTGTGAATGCGCAGAAATTGACCACGAGGTATACTGTACCTTTAAACAAATTTTTGTCATGGCAACTGTTAGCGTGTAATAACGTATTTCGGGCATTAAGCTTCCTATAAATGTCTGTATGCACTCTCATGTCCAGATCTACATATAAATAGAGATCAAGAAAAGAAATGTGGTGTTGATGGTGTTGAGAGGTGAAACAGAGGTTAAAATAATTGGTGTTAAGATAAAGAATGAAATCATGCAATTGAGTGATAGTGCCCTGCCAAACCAAAATCAAATCATCTATATAACGGTGGTAAGAAACTATAAGATGTCTGTAGGGGTTCCCATCCCCAAACACATGGCTCTGTTCCCACCAACCCATAAAAAGGTTGGCATATGAGGGGGCAAAGCATGTTCCCATTGCTGTGCCACGTGTTTGGAGATGGAAACTACCCGCAAACATAAAATAGTTATGTATAAGTAAAAAAGAAATACTGTCAAGTAAGAAAGTGATGTGTGCTGGTGGTAGTGTGGAATAAGTCTCCAAGAAAAAACGTGCAGAGTTAATACCATGTGTGTGAGAAGTACAAGTGTAGAGTGAGGTCACATCAAGTGTGACCCATAAATATAAATATAAATGTGACCCAAATGAAGTCTGAAAATATTGAGAGTACATGAGATGTATCTAAGAGATAAGAGGGAAGAGCAGAAAGCAAAGGCTGCAAAAAAGGATCAACATAAATCGATACATTTTCACCAAGTGACCTAATGCTTGAAACAATGGATCTTCCAGGGGGAGCAACCAGGGATTTATGAATTTTGGGTAAGTGATGAAAGATTGGGACAACAGGACATTTACAACTCAAAAATTCAAATTCAGAGACAGATAACACCTGCAATATCTTGCCTAAGTCCAGGAGCTCATCAAGTTCATGGAGAAAGCCAAGAGTAGTGTCTGACTTTAGTTGGACATAGGAATCATGGTCATTCAATTGTCGCAAAGCCTCATGTAAATAATAATCATAATCAGCAACCACAACCGCTCCTCCTTTATCTGCTTTTCTAATCACAATAGCAGTATTGTTCTGAATACTTTTAATTGCATTACGTTGGTCAAGTGTGAGGTTAGCAGATCGTTGACTACTGCGATAGCATGACCTCTTAGGAATGTAGGGCAGAATGTTGACCGTTTTTTGAGACCGGAGTCCACTCTACCCATAAAGTTCTGCAAAGAATCTTCATGTATTCGTTCTTGTTCAAGTAGGAGTTCAGATAAATCGTGCAAGTGACACTGCTCTCTAAATGTTAGTTGAGCGTTAATATCAAAAACAGGAACTGTATCAGTTGGTTGAGAATCTATTTCCTTAATACTGAGGTTACCCCCTGTTTCTACATTAATTTCTTTTTGTTTGAAGAATCGTTTTAAGGATAATTTTCTTGTAAATTTGTGTAAATCTACAATAGTGGAAAATAGGTCAAAGTTTTTACTTGGTGCAAAAGTAAGTCCAAGGTCAAGAACTTGTATTTCCGATTGACTTAAAGTGTATTTTGAGATGTTGATAACATTTGTCTCTTCTAAATTTAACACCTCATTTTCTTTGAAGGAGCTGACCACCAATCTATGTCTGGATCTTCTCCTCCTCCTTCTCCGTTTTTTGCCGGTTGTTTATTAGATGGTGTCATAGGTTGAAAGGTAGATTGGCATCTTTCATCTGCTGAAGAGGCTGCTGATTCATTTTCTGAAAAAGAAACATTTGGACCCACATTTTCATTGTCAGATATATCAGATTCAAAACTTTTGCCAATTTGATAGTTAGTTTTGGGGGATTTTCTCAGTATAGATTTAATTGGTTTAGGTGACTTTTGTTCGTGCTCCTGTTTTTTGTTATTAGTGTTGGGTGTAGTTTTCCCCTTTGCTGAAGGTTTAGACCTTTTGGGTCTTTGCCAGATATAAATCTGGTTTCTAAGATAATCAGTCTTGTCACGTTCATATTTATTTTGCTTGGCTCCACCAAGTCTGGCAACTACAAAAGATGTCCCCACGGGGTGCTGTGGCAGGACGGCCTGTAGCCGAGGTCAGGGAACAGTCCACACGTATAGTTTCAGGATAAATAAAAACGTTCATTGGCTTTATTTCTCCACAGTAACATAACATGCGGGTACACTGTCCCTTTAACAAAATAAATCCTGCTCCACTTTGGGAGAAAAACTGACTAATAACACGGCAGACCTATCTAGCAGGCTGGCTGGCTAAATCAGAACCAAACCATAAGGGTACTTTAAGCAGTCAGTAAACAAATGAATAATCCTTACTTTAGTTGAAGTAGTCTTTGGTGAAATCCCTCTGGCTAAGGGCTCACGCAGGAGTGTGCTTCTCTCTCTCTCTCTCTGGCAGCTACTGCCAGTCACATGATCCTTATCTACCTTGCTGGCTCTCAGGTGTCAGCTAAAGAGTTCTGATTTCCTAACTTCCACCTGAGTTAACCCTTATGAGTGCTGGATGAAGCACTCAGACATATGTCTCCCAGGCGTAACTGATAGGAGTTGACTTAACTCTGTCACATACCTCCCCTGTTTGTGTGTGGCTAGTGTCCCACACGGCTGAAGCCCGACCCTCCACTCCTTCCCTTGACAAAAAAATCAGCATTTCCATGGTCCTTTCCAAGTCTATGCTGAATATCAAAAGAGAAGGGTTGGAGGGCAATATACCACCTGGTCAACCTTGGATTTGTGTCCTTCATGGTGTTTAACCACTTCAAGGGCGCATGGTCAGTGACCAGGGTGAAGTGTACTCCGGCGACATAATGTCTCAAGGCCTTAATTGCCCATTTTACAGCGAGACACTCCTTCTCAATAACGGAATACCTCACTTCCCTTGGGAACAGCTTCCGGCTGATGAACAGTATGGGGTGTTCAACACCATCAAATTGCTGAGACAGCACTGCTCCCAGTCCTACCTCTGAGGCATCCGTCTGGATGATGAAGGGCTCTTTAAAATCTGGGCTCCGAAGAGCGGGGCCCTCTGACAGGAACTTTTTTAGCATGTCAAAGGCGTCTTGGCACTCCCAAGACCATTTAACTTGGGTCGGGGCACTCCTTTTTGTCAGATCTGTTAGGGGTGCAGATATTTCTGAAAAATTGGGGATAAACCGCCGGTAATACCCTGCTAACCCCAAGAGGGAGCGGACCTGTGTCTTTGTCTGTGGGGTGGGGACTTCCTTTATGGCGGCCACCTTGCTAGCTAGTGGCCTTACAATTCCTCCCCCAACGGCATAGCCCAAGTACTTTGTAGTGGATTTACCCAGGGCACATTTTTTTGGATTTGCAGTGAGCCCTGCTTCTCTTAAGGACATTAGGACTGCCCTTAACCTTTTTATTTGAGACTGCCAGTGTCTGCTATAGATGACAATGTCATCCAAGTAAGCCGCGGCATATGCCCTATGGGGTCGTAGTACCTTTTCCATTAACCTTTGGAACGTGGCTGGAGCACCATGTAACCCAAATGGCATAGTGACGAATTGGTATAAACCGAGAGGGGTGGCGAAGGCAGTTTTGCATTTGGATTCTTCCGCTAGAGGTATCTGCCAATATCCTTTCGTGAGATCTAGGGTGGAGATATACTCTGCTTTACCAAGTGAATCAAGCAATTCATCCACCCTAGGCATTGGATATGCATCAAATCTGGATACAGCATTTACCTTTTGCAGATCCACGCAAAACCTCACCTTCCCATCTGGTTTAGGCACCAACACGATAGGGCTACACCATTCGCTGTGGGACTCCTCGATCATGCCCAATTCCAACATGTCTATTATCTCCCTCTCTACCAGGTCTTTTCGGCCCTCTGGCAATCTATAGGGACGGGACCGTACTTTTACGCCAGGTACTGTCTCAATCCTATGGGACACTAAATCAGTCTGCCCTGGCAGCTCAGAAAAAACATCTGGGAATTGGTCACATACATCAAGTAGGTCTGACCTTTGTTCCATTGTTAACTGCTCTCCCATGGGAACCTGATGGTCAGTGTACGTACTACCCTTTGGAAGCTTTGGACCCAAATCCGTCTCTCCTTCCCGAGGGTGAATGAACAGCGATCTCATCATTTTCCAGGGTTTCAGGCGGTTCACGTGGTAGATTTGTTTACCCTTCCTGGACCCTGGTTGAGAGATCTCATAGTTCACCTCCCCGGTGCGGCGGAGAACTTGGAAAGGACCCTGCCACTTCGCAAGGAGTTTACTCTCTGATGTCGGTAGTAGTAGCATCACTTGGTCCCCAGGTTGGAAGACCCTCAAGTGAGCATTTTGGTTGTACTGCCTCTCTTGACGTTCTTGAGCAGATTTAAGGTTTTCCTTCGCAAACCGACCTATCATGTCTAGGCGGTTTCTAAGGTCTATGACATACTGAAGGGTATTCTTGGAGGGGGAGGGCTCCTCCTCCCAGGATTCCTTCAGTAGGTCGAGAATACCCCGAGGTTGGCGTCCATATAGGAGCTCAAACGGGGAGAAGCCTGTGGATGATTGGGGAACTTCTCGTACCGCAAACAACAGGAAAGGGAGAAGTTCATCCCAAGCTCACTTTTCAGTGTCCACAAACTTCCTAAGCATAGTTTTTAAAGTACGGTTAAACCTCTCTACCAATCCATCAGTCTGAGGATGGTAGACCGAGGTCCGGATAGATTTTACCTCCAATAACTTCAGGACATCCTGCATTAACTTTGCCATGAAATTTGTTCCCTGCTCAGTTAACATTACTTGGGGAAGTCCTACCCTAGAAAACAGTTCTAACAGCCTGTGAGCAACCTGTTTAGCAGTGGCTGATCTCAGAGGGAAGTCCTCAGGACACCTGGTGGCATAATCAACAACAACGAGTATAAATTTGTCCCTTCGCAGAGGGTTCTAAAGGTCCGACCAGATCTACCTCAATTCTCTCGAATGGGACGGCTACCAAGGGAAGAGGAGCCAAAGGAGCCGGCTAGTGCCGGCCTAACTTTTTGGCTAGTTAACTGGCATTCAGGACATGTCTCACATAGTTTCATGATGTCACCATGTATGCCTGGCCAGTAAAACCGGGACGAGATGCGGTCCGTGGTCTTATCTCTGCCCAAATGACCACCCCATGGGAGAGTATGGGCTAGGGTAAACACTGTTTTAATCAACCCATTAGGGACTAGCATCTGTCGAATGACCTCCCCTGTTTGTGTAACCTTATTCACACGATATAGTATGTCATTCAACAGTTCAAAATGTGGAAACACTTTTACACCTTGTTCATCTATTATCTTGTTGTTGACCTGTACCACCTTCTCATATTGTCTAGCCAGAGCTGGGTCCTGCCTCTGCCGGAAGTCAGGAAGATCCAGGTCTGGCAACACTCCCGTATCTATCTGTTCCCTACCCTGGTCATCCCCGGCCATGACCTGCAGTCCTTTGGGCTGACTAATGTTACCAAAAGTCCCAGCCTTTCTTAACCAGTCCTCTTTTTCCGCACGTCTCTGTTTATGTGTCTTTGGGACATGGTGTCTACGGGGGAAAATCTCTGGGGAAAAAGGGAACAAGTCTCCGGGCTTCTCCGGTACCAGAGAAGTAGGCTCTGTAGGAGTAGGGGCCAACAATGTTTCGAGGTAGGGCCAGTCTCGGCCAAGTAGAACAGGAGCAGGTAGCCAGGGAGCAACTTGCACTAGTAGGGTAGCCTCTTGATCCTGGATACGCAGTGTAACGTTCGCCGTCGGGTATCTCTTTGTATCCCCATGGAGAGTCATAAGATAGTCTATTGCTTGGAATTAGGCCCTCTTTTGTCCCCTCCAGAGATGCAGGGACTAACCACGGATTGTGGTCCCCTCGGAGACAAGCTGTGGCAGTGGTTCTGCCATATGAACAGTACATTTCCTCATCTCCTGAGTGCGCAAACTCGGTCGTCCGCGGAAGCTCTCGATGGGGCTCGGTGTTTGGACCTCTCCGCTGTTGGATGGGGTCCTCCCTTCTGATTGGTGGGGTTATCCTCTCCACCGGGTGGGTGACAGGAGTCCAGGTTCTCGGGGAATACTGTGGGTGGCGGCCTCCCTTGAGTGATCCAGTGGCCTCGGACCCAGGATGGGCGTCTCTGCGGGAGTTTGTACCAAGAACCCTCCGAGATGGGAAAGGGTCTTCTGATCGGGTTGACTGGATCTCCCGAGCTGGCGGGTTGTAGACCCCTCGATTGTCTGCTCTCCTGCCTCTAGTATCACCGGAAGCAACTGGTGTTTGCACCGGCCGTTCCCAGCTATTCTGTTGGGTGTCGTCACCCAGGAATTTTTCCACCAAGCGGACCGCTGAATCCAGGGAAAATGCAGCGTGTCTTTTTACCCAGGAGCGGGAGGAGGGGGGCAGTATCTGTATGAACTGCTCGAGCACAAACTGTTCAAGGATCTCTGCCTTGTCATGTTTTTCTGGTTGTATCCACGTGGCACATAAGTCTACTAAGCGGTGGGCTACGACCCGGGGTCTGTCTCGGTTTGTATATTTGACTGTCCGGAACCGCTGTCGGTAGGTCTCTGGCGTGAGGCCTAGGCGATCCAGAATAGCAGCCTTTAGTTTCCGATATTCCATGGCCTCGTCCGCTTGAAGAGCCTGGTAGGCTGCCTGAGCTTCCCCTATGAGGAGTGGAGCCAGAGTCGTTACCCAGCAATCAACTGTCCAGCCGTGGGCCGTGGCTACCCTTTCAAAAGTGAGGAGAAATGCCTCTGGGTCTTCGTTTGGCTTCATTTTAGGCAGCATCACCGGTGGGTTATTTGGAATATCTGGTCTGCCTGGGGTTGGGCCTTCGACCAGCAGTTGGAGTAGCTTTTCCTCTCGCCGGGCCTGTTGCTCATCTTGCTGGGCTTGTCGCTCAGCTTGCTGGGCTTGTCGCTCAGCTTGCTGGGCTTGTCGCTCATCTTGCTGGGCTTGTCGCTCTGCTTGCTTCTCTGCTAGCTGGAGCTGTTGCTCAAGGAACTGAGAAAAAAAATTCTCCATTTTTTTTGTGTGGTCCTTCAGATACAGGGGCCGTCCGACATCCCACTTCTGACACCACCTGTGGCAGGACGGCCTGTAGCCGAGGTCAGGGAACAGTCCACACGTATAGTTTCAGGATAAATAAAAACGTTCAGTGGCTTTATTTCTCCACAGTAACATAACATGCGGGTACACTGTCCCTTTAACAAAATAAATCCTGCTCCACTTTGGGAGAAAAACTGACTAATAACACAGCAGACCTATCTAGCAGGCTGGCTGGCTAAACCAGAACCAAACCATAAGGGTACTTTAAGCAGTCAGTAAACAAATGAATAATCCTTACTTTAGTTGAAGTAGTCTTTGGTGAAATCCCTCTGGCTAAGGGCTCACGCAGCAGTGTGCTTCTCTCTCTCTCTCTCTCTCTGGCAGCTACTGCCAGTCACATGATCCTTATCTACCTTGCTGGCTCTCAGGTGTCAGCTAAAGAGTTCTGATTTCCTAACTTCCACCTGAGTTAACCCTTATGAGTGCTGGATGAAGCACTCAGACATATGTCTCCCACGCGTAACTGATAGGAGTTGACTTCACTCTGTCACAGGTGCCCTTTGTAGTCTGGACCTGGCAATTTACCTTTCCTCGCCCACCAAAAGTTTTCACATCCCTGGACGTCCTCTCCTCTTTGAACTGCAGACTCTATGCCAACTTGCTGGCACCTTAACTAGATGCCCGGGCAGACTGCATACAGCAAGCATGTCAAACTCAAATGCTAACAAGGGCCAAATTAAACAAGGTATAAGTTCAGGTGGGCCGCAAAAAAAAACAACTTAAATTTTCATAGAAACGTAGGTTTATTTCGAGAAGTACAGTGTGTGTGTGTGTGTGTGTGTGTGTGTGTGTGTGTGTGTGTGTGTGTGTGTCGGATGACCTCACTTACCAAAAAAAAAAAGCCAGATGTGAATGACTTCTGAACCCATTAACCAGTGTCAGGATGTCCCCTCTTAACAATTTCCAAAGCAGCAATCCCGCCTGGGATATTACCTGATCTGCACTCTCTCAGGGTACTATACTGGAGGGGAGGTGTTCCCTACCTGTCTTCCGATGTCCCCCGTGTGAAACTTGAGTCAGATCTGGAAGAAAGCAGAATAGGTTATTTCGGTGTAGGTATAGGGCAGTTAAGATAAAACAGAGAGAGTGGGTGAGGGGGACAGACAGGGTGAGGGTGACAGACAGAGAGAGAGAGAGAGGGTGGGAGAGTGAGAGAGAGGGTGGGAGAGAGAGAGAGAGGGTGGGAGAGAGAGAGAGAGAGAGGGTGGGAGAGAGAGAGGGTGGGAGAGAGCGAGAGAGGGTGGGAGAGAGCGAGAGAGGGTGGGAGAGAGTGAGCGAGAGAGGGTGGGAGAGAGTGAGCGAGAGAGGGTGGGAGAGTGAGCGAGAGAGGGTGGGAGAGTGAGCGAGAGAGGGAGGGGGAGAGAGAGGGTGGGGGAGAGAGAGAAAGAGGGTGGGAGAGAGAGAGGCTGGGAGAGAGAGAGAGGCTGGGAGAGAGAGAGAGAGAGAGAGAGAGAGGGTGGGAGAGTGAGAGAGAGAGGGTGGGAGAGTGAGAGAGAGAGGGTGGGAGAGTGAGAGAGAGACAGAGGGTGGGAGAGTGAGAGAGAGAGGATGGGAGAGTGAGAGAGAGAGGGTGAGAGAGAGAGGGTGGGAGAGTGAGAGAGAGAGGGTGGGAGAGTGAGAGAGAGAGGGTGGGAGAGTGAGAGAGAGAGGGTGGGAGAGTGAGAGAGAGAGGGTGGGAGAGTGAGAGAGAGAGGGTGGGAGAGTGAGAGAGAGAGGGTGGGAGAGTGAGAGAGAGAGGGTGGGAGAGTGAGAGAGAGAGGGTGGGAGAGTGGGAGAGTGAGAGAGAGAAGGTGGGAGAGTGGGAGAGAGGGTGGGAGAGGGAGAGTGAGAGAGAGAGGGTGGGAGAGGGGGAGAGAGAGGGGGAGAGAGAGGGGGAGAGAGAGAGAGGGGGGGTTGACTGACTCACCGGGCCCGGGACACCAACCCCGGCAGACCCCCCTGTTAGCGGCCTTGTCCCTCATTCTCTCTCTACTTCCACACCCCCATTTTCTCTCACCCTCTCCCATTCTCTCCCCCTATTCTCTCTCCCTTCCCTCCCCACCAAATTCGCTCAATCCCCTCTATTCTCTCTCTACTTCCCCCATTTTCTCTCCACCTCCCCCATTCTCTCTCCCTTCCCTCCAAAGCCCATTCTCTCAATCCCCTCTTCTCTCTCCCCACCCATCTACCTCTCCCCCCCCTCCATTCTCTCTCTGACCTGCACAGACGCACACAGCCACTGACCTACAGACACTCACACAGACAGACCAATAAAGACACTGACCACGCACAGACACCCACACAGCCACTGCTGGCCTGCACAGGCACACACACACACAGCCACTGATACACACACACACAGCCACTGATACACACACACACAGCCACTGATACACACACACACAGCCACTGATACACACACACAGCCACTGATACACACACACAGCCACTATTACACACACTCCCCCCCACACACACACACTCTCCCCTCCACACACACACTCTTCCCCCCCCCCACACACACTCTCCGAATACATATAAAAATAATACCCCCACACTCCTGAATACATATAAAAAATACCCCCACACTCCCGAATACATATAAAAAATACCCCCACACTCCCGAATACATATAAAAAATAACCCCACGCCACCCGAATACATATAAAAAATATCCCCACTCCCCCGAATACATTTTAAAAATAACCCCACTCCCCCGAATACATTTAAAAAATAGCCTCACCTCCCCAATACATTTAAAAAATACCTCCACCTCCCCCCATCATCATGATCTCATCTCCCCAGACTGGCCCCCATGCCCCATCATTGTATTCCCCACCCCCTGCCTCCCATCTTTATCTGCCCAGGCTGGCCCCCATACCCCATCATCATATTCCCCACCCCCTGCCTCCCATCTTTATCTGCCCAGGCTGGCCCCCATGCCCCATCATCATATTCCCCACCCCCTGCCTCCCATCTTTATCTGCCCAGGCTGGCCCCCATGCCCCATCATCATATTCCCCACCCCCTGCCTCCCATCTTTATCTGCCCAGGCTGGCCCCCATGCCCCATCATCCTATTCCCCACCCCCTGCCTCCCATCTTTATCTGCCCAGGCTGGCCCCCATGCCCCATCATCATATTCCCCACCCCCTGCCTCCCATCTTTATCTGCCCAGGCTGGCCCCCATGCCCCATCATATTCCCCACCCCCTGCCTCCCATCTTAATCCGCCAAGGCTGGCCCCCATGCCCCATCATCATATTCCCCACCCCCCCATCATCATATTCCCCCCCCCCATGCCCCATCATTATATTCCCCCCCATGCCCCATGCCCCATCATCATATCCCCCCCCATGCCCCATCATCATATTCTCCCCCCCATGCCCCATCATCATATTCTCCCCCCCATGCCCCATCATCATATTCCCCCCCCATGCCCCATCATCATATTCCCCCCCATGCCCCATCATCATATTCCCCCCCCCCATGCCCCATCATCATATTCCCCCGCCCATGCCCCATCATCATATTCCCCCCCCCATGCCCCATCATCATATCCCCCCCCATGCCCCATCATATTCCCCCCCCCATGCCCCATCATCATATCCCCCCCCCATGCCCCATCATCATATTCCCCCCCCCCATGCCCCATTATCATATTCCCCCCCCCCATGCCCCATGCCCCATCATCATATTCCCCCCCATGCCCCATGCCCCATCATCATATTCCCCCTCCATGCCCCATGCCCCATCATCATATTCCCCCCCCCATGATCATCTCGGCCTCTCTCCCCCCCTTGTCCTTACATTATTCCAGGCAGGAGGCAGAAGGCAGTCTCACAGACATCTTTGAAGCTATCTCCGCCGGGGTGTTGGCTCCGCCCCCGCTGTCCTCCCACACATGGCACGAGTGCAGGATGACTGCGCCCGGCCACCGTCCGACTCCAGTCCCAGCAGGCCAGCTTTTCCTTCCGGCTGTGATCGTCGCATCCTCCACACCTGCGCTCGCTACTCCCGCGGCCAAAATTTGCAATTGCCGCCCACGGGCTCGCCGCCGCACATGGCCGCCGCACCAGTTGTGGGTGGGCCGCAAAAATATTCGTGGCGGGCCGCAAGTTTGACATGCTTGGCATAGAGCCTTATAATAAATATATCAAACATTGGAAAACATATTTTAATACATGGGGGACCTTGGGGAGACTCATGACTGTAAGGCCTCAGCCATGCTTACTGCTTGCTGGCGGAGGCGCACTCCCGCTCAGCACTGAGCCCCTACAGCCGCAATTAGAGCGGCTTTAGTAGGGGCTCACCTACGCTTCCGCAAGCGTGTGGAAGCGTAGGTCTTAGGGAATTTTTAAATTTCCCCGCTTGCCGGCGCGCAGGGCCGGTCACGTGAGCGGTTCGCCCAATGAGGATGAGCCAGCTCCGTGACGCCATTGGCCCGTACCCGGCCTGCCCCCGGCCCGCCCCCCGACGGTGCGCAGGGAAAGCACCCACTTTCTCTAAGCCTCAGCGCGCCAGCGGGGAGCCTGGCCGAGGCCTAAGGGACTTAGGACTGAGATATCGGGGCTCGAACACCAGGTGTCTGGCTGACGCTGGAAAGCCCCGGTGTAATTCTACTCATGTACCGGCAAATCATGCCTGCTTGCCGGGTAGTATTAAGGTACTACCGGTAGCTCCAGCCCCCAAACTCCTGCAAACAAAATAATTATATTCTTACCCCATACACCCGAGCGTTGTGTGATCTTGGCTGCAGGAGATTGGGGAGGCGATGAGGAAGCATGGCAGATGCGTCACAAAGTTGGGTCGCCTTCATTGGCTGAACCGCTGGCGTGATGCTGACGTCACGCGACCACTCTTGAAAAGACAAATTGTTGGTCTTTTCAAAACACTGACGTGCGCGCACTAGGGGCCACCGCATAGGGATTAGCCGTTTGTATTTGTCACACGCACAAGTGCCAGCACCATCACACTGAGTATAATCTCAGCCTTATAGAGCAACAGAATGAGTGGAGAGTGGAGTATAATTGGAGAGGAGGGGACTGACTTTGGTGTGGAACCTATTCCTTGTTTGCTGTTCCTTTTCCATATAAATGGGTGTTTTTAAAACATCATTATTCTCATCATTTGTTTCCCTATGTCTTTCGCAGAACGAATATCTATTTATATGTTATTATGATGAATTTAATATGCAAAGTACAGTATATATTTAGATAGAAGTGTTATAACATGAGATGTCCCTATAGATATAAAATTGTGTTGGTGTATTAAAAGGTAACGGTAAAGTTATATTAGATACAGATATTTACAGTGACGTATAAGTTGCAGATTGTATTATTGTGACACTGGCACAAATAGACAGTTGCTGGTATTCCTATTCATCTGTAGTTAACTACAGTGGAATGCTGCTGGTTAACAATGTCTCATATGTTAGAATTGATTAAGATTCTTCTTGTACATTTTGAATTGTGTGTATTACTGTGCTATTAATATAAATAGACATGGTTGCTGGTATCCATATTTATCTGTGATGAACTGCTCTAGAATCCTGTTAGTTAATGCTGTCTCATAGGTTAACATATAATTGGGATCTTTTTGTACATTTTAAATTTAAAGTGTTAAATAATGTATTAATATTGGGATCTATATAATTCCCAAAGGATAACCTAGATTGGAATTTGTGACAAATAGAATGTATAATTAAGTAAGTCATGTGTTTTATCATTTAATTGTAATATTGATGCGTCATACATGTCAGCTAAAAATGAAGGGTATATAAGAGGCCCGCTTTGGACATTAGAGAGATGGCTCCTGGCGAACCAGTAGAGAAATACGTTGAGTTGGCATTTTGAGAGAGGAGAGAGGAGACTGGTGCCTGACCAACAACCTCGAGATCTCAAGACTGCGAGTGTAGTCAGTGTCGGGTATGAAGACAGCGGCGGTAAAAACGTTCTCTGAGTGGGAGTTGCGCTTCTTGCGGCCAGAGCCAACTCTCTCCTTTATTGTTCTATTAAGCTGTGAACACATTTTTTAAATGTGAGTGTTCATTTTTAAGCTTTCGGATATTTATTATACATACATATAATCAAGACAATACACACTATTTGTTGCTTCTATCTTCTGTCTCTGCGAGGGCTGAAGTCCTGTGCCATATACCAGCCACACACAGCTGATTACATCAGAGCTTGAAGGGGTATAGGAGAAGGAGAAACCATTGGGAAGATCCTTGGACTTAACTCATTGTGTCTATTACTGCCTTTTACCTCCTGGGGCCACGTAAGTTTGGCACCAATAGATATGTCAAGAGACTTTCATTTCTATACAGTCTAGCTATATATGTTTTCTTTGTTTCTTATATTTTTTGTGTGGTTCTGCGCTCCCAACAATATGAAGACAGCCCTTATGATGTACGAGATACATCATGGGCACTTGCTTGTTTTCTAGGGGGTGATTAAACATACCCTTACACTTCCGGTTCGAATAAAAAACTGCTGCTCTAAATCAATTACAAGTTTTGGCCTGTCCAGTAAGGGATAATGCATTATATAACACCGCATGAGTTCATGGCGATAATTCATTGACTGCACAGGATAAGGTTAAATATTCCTCGACAATTCAATGGTTCGCAATGGATTTTCACAAATGGCACCTGTTGTTGAAGTCAATAGAGCTTGCAATTTAATTTCATTGCCTGCAAACAATTTCTCTCTTTAGGTGGTGAAATGATGATAGAATTCACTGACGCGTGCTGTTTCACTTTTTACAATATATAACTACAGTCTTCATTTGCAGCAAAGGGAGGCACAATTATCCTGAAGCCTCATTGTGGAGTATAAAAAAAGCAGAAGCATTAAACAAAGCAGGCGGTGTAATTTCACCACTTTTCTTGTTCAATGCCAGTTTGCAGAGTGATTATTGTGTTCAACATGATCTGAGAAGGTTACACTGATAATGACAGAGGAATGGCTTTTTCATACATTAGGGATGTAAACTAAGATGATTAAAACCTGAGTAGGTTAAGATTTGTCCTTCTTATCTTATGTAAGTATTTAACCATGTTACAACCAATGGCCTAGATGAATCAAACTCTAGTACATTGGAGTTATTATCACTCCCTGTAAAACAAAAAGAACACATGTTTTTACTAGATTGGCCAGGGAGGGTGGCTGGGCCTCTAGTGGGAGGGTGGCGTGGGTGGAGGGTTGGGGTAGGTGCTAGAGATTAACCTCTTGCTTGCCTTTGTGCTTATAGAAGTAACAAGAGAAAAAGTGACCCAAGTAAATCACTCAAGCTCACACTCTGATGTATAATGAAGTATTTAAAATAAATGTATTAATACAACAAACTAAAATAATAGGTGATAAAATGACAATCTGAAAGCTTGCCGGATCTAAGTACTGAGTACCGTATGTGCTCAGGATCCCAACAGTAATAGTGGGAGGCTAAAATATATTTGTAGATCCCACTGTAAAGCAGTCCCTTAATAGGGTCTACTTAATGGGTAAGTAGAGAAGGGAATCCTCATGCTACTTAGCAAAGTGTGTGAATCAATATCATGCACTAAAGATCAATATTCAGACTTGTTGATACTCCATTCAATAAATGAATAATAAATCTATATTTCCAAAGTCTGATGTTTATTGGTATCTATGGTTGTTATATTATTTGTTGTCGTAAACAACATACAGTACAAACAGCCAAAAGGTAAGTGATGTAGACCAGTCATATTTGTACACGTCGGATGTAAATATATGAGCATTAAGGCTTTGCCATGTTATGCCTTACTAGCCTCTTAGGTAGCCAAGAGGGGTAGGTGGTGTAGTGTTACTAGGATATTTACCCCTTTGGTTCTTGTGGTAAATATTGGTAGCACAGGCATCAAAGGGATTAATGTAGTTTCTGCCATAGGGTTTGCAATAACTCTTACACAAAACCATATGTAAAATATATATGTAACGGGTTTCCCCCCCCCCCAATCTCACATTGGCCCGGGTACTTTAATAACCAATCCCCATTACGTGTGTGTTTGCTGGTGCACCTGTAGGCAACAGAACTCCTGAGTCTACCGCTTAATGTTAGTAGGGGATTTTCAGCAGGACAGGTAGCTGAGGTAGTGGGTGCGAGTTCAACTTACATCATGTGCAGCGCCTGCACCTCATCAGGGTCTATGCTTCCGCAGGGAGATGGTCCTGGTGAGGAACTCCTTCTTGATGGTGCCATCCACTGCTGAGTAATTTCACACTCACACAGTGGGGGTATCGTTAACAAGGTCATCTTTATTGTAAACGGTGATGTGGCAGACTGCCACATGCAGCTGCCGGCTCTAGCCGCACATCTCTCCGTGCTGTCCCTTCGCTAGGTACGCCCTCCTGAATTGAAGTGGGATTCCCCCTTCTCCTAGGGAGATCCTCTCTGTGCCAGGTCCCTGGACACAGAGTGGCTCAGACAGTCTGATTGGTCAACCTGGACCGCTAGTTGCGTCACTAGGGTCACAAAGTGTTCCTACAATCCCTTATACAGGACAATACAACTTCCCAACAACTGCTCGAACACCCTGCTAGAACACTGTGTTGTGCCTTATATACTTCAGGAGGCAGGCGCATCCCTGATGTCACTATCCAGGGACTCAGAGCATACAGCCACTCCCCTTCATACATAAGGCACATCACCATTGGATGAGGGAAAACCTCCATAACTACTGCTGGCATACCTGTTCTTACCAGGACTTACTGCCAACAGAGAGGAAAGCAATATACCATTATTATGCATGGCTATATACTCCCCCTGGTGTATCCCCACAGTCCCGGTTGGGTCCTAAATTTGGTGTACCTTGCTCCAGGAAACACTGAAAAAGAACACACAAACTTAGCATTTAAACACTATCACTTCACATAATAATGACGGAACATCCGCTCACTGACCAGCAGTAAGCAGCAAAGAATAAAGGCAGACCACTCGTTGACAGACCTAATAGTAGTGCCGAGGGTCTGGTTTCTTCACCTCCCGCCCCGCTGCATCATGAACGGTTACACTATACTCTCGTGGCAATCCCCGCTCATTACAGTATATCACCTTGTGCATATACCCGCATGAGTTTGGAGACCCTCTGCTCAGCCTGAACACCCTTAATGGCTCCTCCATTATTAACTATGTAATATCCAATATCATTTCGGAGCCACCTCTCTCGATTCTCCTCTATTTCCCTCATTAGAGGTTCGGGGACATAGGGATATTCGAGCCCATGTGACCTCTTATATTTGGCTGCAATAGCCCATTCAGCTCGACAAGTCCTGGTCAATTTAGTTTGCCCAGCCTTTCCCGGCAACACCCATGACAGGGGCTCATCTGACTCCACCGGATCATCTAACCCTTCAGATCCCTTTGGGGTAATAAGACCCCCTTGTATACGGTCCCATCTTACCCTTAGCGCTCTAAGGTATGCCTCATCGTCGAAATCTCTGGGAGCCCACCAGTGGTCAACCACCCCCTCCCTTTCTAGAAGGAAATGGGTGCGGTCGAGCCAGGCGACATAACCTTCACATAACGGTGCCCACCACCTAGTTTACCGTACTTCCTCGGAGTTAGGTTCTAGTGGCTCCTCCTCATCATCAGGCCCGCCCGAGAATACCCCTGAAGTACCCTCAGATCGCATAACCCTTTCCTTACGCTGCGACCAGTGTCCGCCCTCAATGCTCAGCGCACTATAGCTTTCGCTAACTATCGACCCTCGTCGAGAAATCCTCCCTCCACCCTCCGATCCATCATCAGAAGTTCCCCAGTCCAGGCTTCCAGTCCGTTCCGTGATAGGACCCCGGGAATCCCCTGACATACCCAGACTAGAGGTAGACCCGAAGGAACAGGTGACAGGGACAGGGGCTTGAACTAGGGCCTTGGGGCTAACCCTGGGGATGGACGGGGTTGGGGGACGGGACTGGACGGTAAGTTCCGGCAGGGTCACGGCCTGCTCCTCCGCAACAACTGACTCACGTTCGCCACAATGTTCGCTCTGTCCTTCGTTAGTGGTTCCTCTCGTTCTCCGATTCGAGCGCCCACTCCGTCGGCTGTCCGTAGGGGATCGACTCCCACTGCTCGACCGTAGAGGCGCAATCGCCTCCCACTCGACACCGCTCAGGTCGTCCGGAACTGCCTCGGGATCCGCACGTGCTGCGACGCCATCTTGGGTTGGGTCCCCAAGCGAGACCTCTTCCTCCACGAGGATATCCGGCAACGCCTTTCTGCTGCGTGGTCCAGCTTGACCCTGGTTCCGCTCTTCGCTCACCTCCACTCCCGGGATCTGCAGTGAGCACAATGGAGTTAACCTACTGCTCCGCAGGGTCGGGGTGGATCGACCTCCTTCCGACCCGCTAGTCACCACGGCAGTGGGACTCCGGCGATCGGGTTGTCGCGGCACTGGAGACACTCGGCTTCGTGTCTCCACACCACGAGGAATGGCATCTCGCCACGGAATACCAGTAGCATGGTACTCCGTTAACAAGTCCTGTGCCTCTGCCAGCCTGGCACACTCCTCGTCCGAGGACTCTAATTTACAGTTCGGTCGGGGTATTCCAGTAGGGGACCGTCTATGGGCTCCTTTCCGGTCACCTCTATGATGACTGGGTTTCTCCGTCTTGAGAACCCGGCCGGGTTCCTGCTCCGCGGAATCTGCACTCTTCCTCCACAGGGCACCCGGAAGCTCCGCTGCCAACGTCGGGGTAGGATGTCTCATCCCTACAGTTTGTACTGTCACAAAAGTCGTCATGGGCCACATGTACTGCAGGCTACAGTGAGGGCATCGAGCCTCACTGCCCACGGCTCCACCAGGCAGTCTGCACTGCAGGCAGAGCCAGACCACTGTCTCCACACCTTCTCCTCGGATAATCAGGAAGCCTCCTGGAGCCGAGTAGGGGTGGGTTGATATCAAGGGACTCTGTTCCACTTTCTCCGCTTGCTCAGTCATGGTCACCCACGGGAGCACTCGTCTTAGCGGTCTGTAGTGATCAATGGCTCTTCGCAACTGAAGGGCAGGGGATGGTTGAGCTGTCCTTCCCCCCACTTCCTCCATCAGCATCCAGTGGAACTTTAGACCACTCCCCCTGGTTGAAGCTAGGGGGATGTCTCGCCGCCTTGTAGGCTGACCCAGCACTGGGGCTGAGTGAGTCATAGTCCATGAGGGCGCGGCTCCAGCTTTCGTGCCAAACTCCCCAACTGGGTGGAGTTTTCTCGTTGCCGCCAATCCTGGCCAACAATTGGCAAACTGCAGAGTTGCAAGACTTTCTGCAGCTGGCCCACGCGGTGTCCCGGGAACGCGGGAACCGCCATTTTGGTAAGCACTGTCCTTTTTTGTATTTGAGGTAGCGTCTGGCTGTTTGTTAATTGGTGTGTAACAAAGTCCATTTCGTTCCTCCAACTCACAAGGCAGTCATCCTCACTATTCTCAGGGGTATCATCCCGAGAACATAGGCATGACAAACACGGCGCAGCCACGGCTTTCACGCCATTCCATAGCAAACACACAAGAGTCTCTCCTGTAGCTTGTTCTCCTTCCTCATCCCGGCATCCTGGACCTTCTGCTCTTTGCAGATCCTCCATTCTGACGGTCGCTTCTTGCTCACGGTATACTGGATTACTGTGCATGGAGCTCCGCTCTGCGGGGCAGCTACCACATCCGTACAATAAACATGCCTTGTGCACCACCTCGTGTACCTAACATATGTCTAACTCGTGTTTGCACTACCTCAAGCTAGGCTCACTCTCTGTGTCTACTGTATCTCCTTCCTCCCAGTCTGTGCTCCCTTCGGTAAGTGATCTGGAATGGCTAGAGTACTCTGGGGCTTCCATGCAGTACTTGAACGTCTACCTCTCTTGGTCAGCCTAGTGCAGACCCTCTCCAGGACACCTGACCTAGTTAACAAGCTCTCCCTTCTGGCGTCATACCCCTAGCGCTACCTCAAGGTGACTCGGACAGCTATAGCTCCTCTCCAGACCCACTAACTCCTCTCAGGTTCCCAGGCTACTCCTGCAGTTCCATCCCAACGCAGCACAAAGTGGCAGCATACACTTTCCCTGTTTCCTAGCGTGTGCCTAGCAAAAGCCTGACCTGTCGACAGATATATATATCTCAGCAGCGCCTCCAATTGTAACGGGTTTTCTCCCCCCCAATCTCACATTGGCCCGGGTACTTTAATAACCAATCCCCATTACGTGTGTGTTTGCTGGTGCACCTGTAGGCAACAGAACTCCTGAGTCTCCCGCTTGATGTTAGTAGGGGATTTTCAGCAGGACAGGTAGCTGAGGTAGTGGGTGCGAGTTCAACTTACATCATGTGCAGCGCCTCCACCTCATCAGGGTCTATGCTTCCGCAGGGAGATGGTCATGGTGAGGAACTCCTTCTTGATGGTGCCATCCACTGCTGAGTAATTTCACACTCACACAGTGGGGGTATCGTTAACAAGGTCATCTTTATTGTAGACGGTGATGTGGCAGACTGCCACATGCAGCTGCCGGCTCTAGCCGCACATCTCTCCGTGCTGTCCCTTCGCTAGGTACGCCCTCCTGAATTGAAGTGGGATTCCCCCTTCTCCTAGGGAGATCCTCTCTGTGCCAGGTCCCTGGACACAGAGTGGCTCAGACAGTCTGATTGGTCAACCTGGACTGCTAGTTGCGTCACTAGGGTCACAAAGTGTTCCTACAATCCGTTATACAGGACAATACAACTTCCCAACAACTGCTGGAACACCTTGCTAGAACACTGTGTTGTGCCTTATATACTTCAGGAGGCAGGCGCATCCCTGATGTCACTATCTAGGGACTCAGAGCATACAGCCACTCCCCTTCATACATAGGGCACATCACCATTGGATGAGTGAAAACCTCCATAACTACTGCTGGCATACCTGTTCTTACCAGGACTTACTGCCAACAGAGAGGAAAGCAATATACCATTATTATGCATGGCTATATATATTATTCCCCTGCCCCAGTGCATCACGGGGTAATTAACTCATATTTATCGGTGGAGACAATCACTGCATCGTGATCGCTGTTTTTCTATCTCACACGGTATATTTTTACTGCAATATTGATGAGTTAGGACATACAATTATGCGAAAAAAAACCTATATATATATATTGTGACGTCTCAGTCCCAGCGTCTGATCTTTTGTCCAGATCAAAGGCAGGAAACACTACTTTCTAAGCAGGGGTTTATTTACAGGGTACAAAGCAGGTACAGGGTTAACTCATAACACAAAAACAGAAACAAAAGACCTAACTCCTTCCAGTAGTACTGACTAATACTGCTTAGTCCCTAACTAATCATGGGAGAACTAAACTCTTTCCCCACTTTTACCCAGTGTACCTGCAGCAGGTCCCCTTTCAGTCTCTCATAGGGCTGTCTGTGTGTGCCTTCCCAGATCAGTCTAGCAGCAGCGTCTCTCACCCTCTCTGTATAACTCTCAACTGTGTGTGTCTGGCAGCATGGGGGGGGGGGGGGGAATCACTGTATCACTTCCTGACTATACAGGCTAGGCTAATTAGCTCATAAACTCACAGCTGAACAGACCTTTCCAGAATGATTAACTCTATGAGAGCTGTAAAGTCCCACAACTGCCCTATTCCAGCCCTTAGAGGACAGTGAAGGCATCACAATATATATATGTAACCCTTATTTCCCCCCTCCCCTAGACTCATCTGACATATCTAGGGTGTGTGAGGGTGGATTACATGTACTGGGTGGTGAGTACCTGCGTGGAACAGGAGGGCCTGAGTCTCCCGCAGTGGTGTGGGGGATCACAGGACCAGGCTTCTGAGGTAGTAGCCTCCATGCTTTCAGTGGTGGTGCAGCGCCTCGATCCTCTATATCTTCCCAGGGTATGGGGTAGGACCCGTATAGAAGAGTGACCCCTGGTCCCAGGGTGGATGCTCCAGAATCACACAGCAGTCTTTGGTAAAAAGGTAATGTTTCTCTTTATTGGTCCGAGCTGCGCCCGGCAGTAGTAGCGACAAGCAGCCACAACAACAACAGCAAGGTCCCCAATTCACACGACCCTCCACTCTGTACAGGCCTTTCCTCCTCTCCTTCCCTCCAAGCGTACACTCCGACAGGATGGACTGGGCTGGGGCCTCAATACCCCACTGCCCACCTCAGAGGGTATCCACTGGGTGGGGGATGGATTCTCCCCATCACCCCCTCATCGGGGTGAGGGGCATTGGTCCACCTGAACTCGGCTCGCCCTCCAGATGTCATAGGCCAGAGTTCTCTCTCTTGCTGCTCCCAGGACGGAGCTAGGTATACTCCTCTCACTCCTAGGACAGGCTCCAGCATAGACTAGAATAGACTAACTGTCACTTACAGGAATGGGCTGCTAAATAGGCTTAGCCCCACCCATCATGATGTCAGCAGTACCTCCCCTCTGCCTCATGCCTGCAGCAGAGTCAGGGGCCTGCATCTATCACTCAGGGCAGGGCTTGAAGGGGGGAAAACCCATGATCACTACTGGTGCCTGCCCTTAACAGGACTTACCACAGTAGGAGGAAGATATGTATAGCCTGTGCAGGGGGCTACACTCTCCCTCTGGTGGAATCCAATGGTCCCTACTTGGACCTAGCTCTAGCAGCACCATCCTGCGGTGAACAACCTGGGAAATAGCACAAAATATGGCAGTGTTAGCATAACATAGGCATATGAGGTAGTTCAAGAAAACAAACACGGTTACTCCCAACGTGGAGAACCCTACTAATAATGTTTTGGATCTGGCTTTCTTACTCTTTGGCCATTGTGATCCATGATGGTTACAAAGAAAGATTGCACCTCCCTATGCTCCAGATCCTAACCAACTCACTTATTTTGTCCTCGTTATGATAACCTCCCTGACCAAACTTGGTCCGAATATACTCCTGCACAGCTTCCCTGAGCCAGCTATCCCGATTTTCTTCTATTTCCCTCATGATGGGCTCAGGCACATAAGGGTACTCGTATCCATGTGACTGCCTATACCTAGCCACTATGGCTCTGTCAGCACGGCTCAATTTAGTGAGCTTGCGGTGACCCGCCCTGCTTGGCAGTACCCAAAACTCTGGCTCTTCCGGAGCAATTTCATCATAAAGTATTCTGGGGCCTTTGGGTTTAATGAGTTTCTGCTCGATCTCCCGGAATCTATGGTCTATCTCATCCTCCACCTCCTGAGGAGTAAAGGCACCTGTCGCCCACCAATGATCTACGATGTTGCTCTTAATGAGCAGGAATCGTGTACGGTCCATCCCTGCATGGTACCCAGTAAACAGGGGCGCCCACCATTTGTCACGGTGCTTGTATTCTGTGGACTGACTAGTGTGCTCTACCTCAGATTTTGCCTGCGAGGAAACACCGGACGTCCCCGCCTCCATAGAGCGTGAGCAATCTCTCCTCCCCTTGGCACTGAAGTACCTGGTAGGGTTCATCTTGTGAACCACCTCCTGAACAGGCCCAGACTTTGCTGGAGTATGTGACCCTCGGGCTCTCCCTGTAGCGCTAAAAGAAAACGGCACAGTGTTAGACACAGGTATCACACGGTCATAAGGTATCTCCCCATCCGACCCCTCATCGCTCAACTCCCAGTCCCGCAAGTCCTTGGAGTACTTAGGGTATTTGCTTAATTTATCCCCGCTAGGTCCCGGTGACAACACTCGTGACGGGGCAGGGGCAGTGGCCGGGGCGATGGAGCTAGGGGCTGGGCCAGCAAGCGGGTAATACCGCAACCAAGGCGCTTTCTTGGGCGCTTTCTCCGCCATGTGTCGCGGATCTCTCGATGGACCTTGGCTCTTCAGGGTGGCCATTGCAGCGGCCATGTCTACTCTCCGTGAGGAGAAAAGCTCTCCCGGGCCTTGTTTCCTGCGGAACCGGAAACGACGTCATCAGCGGTGCCCTTAGAATCTCCCTCCGCTCCGTGGTGATGCACCGGAAGTGCGTTGAGGACCGGCATGGGCGTTGGCAGAGCATCCGGTTCCCGGACGGACAAGTAGGCCGCAAGCCTCTCCCTCTCGTCCTCTGCGGTTGCTGCTTTCGCCTGGCGGGAGTAAGGGGGTGGTGGGGTCTCCTTACCGCTCCGCTGCTGTTTGTTGATCTCGGGGTCCTTCGAAGTCATCTCGGCCGCTGTTTCCGCCGCACTGGGAGTCACCACGGCCGTGGGACTCTTACGGGCCTCTGGCTGCACCAGCGTTTGCCGTCGGAAGGTTTCCAGACTCGTCTGCTCCTTCTTGGTACCACTGGGGTGGTTCGCCGGTAGGCGCATCGCCACCGATGGCACGCCAACCTCTTCCTCTGAGGATATCAGGATCGGTTCCTCCGCTAGGGAGTCACCAGATTCTTCTGCGATACAACCAGTGGGTATAGGTACGAAACAGTCTCGCTCAGGTACCTCCACTGCGGTCGCACTCTTCTCCGTCGACAGCTCGCTCAGTGCTGCAGCGGGCTGGGCCTTGGTTCCTCACGCTTGGTTGCAACGGGGAACCAGGGCAGTCTTGTATTTACTTTCCGCCACATCGGCCAATGTTCCCGGAGAGGCACCCCGCGGGGTCTCGATCAAAGGCCATGGCTCGTTCGGCCATAGATAAAACGTGCCACATCGTGCCTTGGTGCTTGGTACCGCTCCCGGTATCCCGCAGTGAACGCACAAACACCGGAGGTATTCATGCTCCGCTTCCTCCACTACCAGTAAGCCTCCTGGTAGCTGATAGATCGTGGTGCTCATCTCGGACATTGTTAGCTCAGGGGTGGAACAGTTCAGTGTTTCAGCTCCTTGCTCCTCGAATGCCAGACAGAAGTGAAGCTCTTCGCTCCCGCTTCCTGTCCCTCCCCCTGCTGAGGATGCTCCTGATTGGCTCTCCTTGTGCCCCCTCCCTCTGGTGGAAAATAGAGGCGGGGCATTCCTTCTTTCAGTGTGACGCAACCTAGTTTGTTGACCAGTCACAGCACAGGTGGGTGGGCTTTCGGCTTTTGCGCCGCTCTACTCTTCTTGCAGGGGATCTGGGTTTGGCACCAAACCCCTGCACATTTCTCTCCACATCTCTCGCACAGTCTTTTTGCACGATTCACGTGCGCGCTCCAGGATTGGCGGGAAATGCCATTTTAGATCGGCTGCTATCTGCTGGGCCGCTGATGGCGCCTTGGTTGCCATTTTGGAGGGTTCTTTGCTCCGCGGAGCACATGTAGTGATGGCCGCCATCTTCGATGCGCCCACCACATGTAATCGTGTACTCTCCTCAGTGTCTAAGGTGTAATTTGCTCCTAGACACAGACTGTACCCACTGACACTTTCTACTTCTCTCTGCATGCTTATTCTGGTACCCACTAATATGAGGTGGCGTACCCCAGGCTAGGCAGAACTCCTTCTGTGTTTGTACTGTGCTCGATGTTCGTTCCGGCCAGTGCTCTGTGGTGCGTTCTGTGGGTGCTAGCTAGAGTACCGGGCATCTCCCTAGGTACGGGCGTCCCTCTATTGGCCACTCATAGTGCGGGCCATGGTCCCTGGACTAGTTAGCAGGCTGACCCCCCCAGTTGCCTCACACTACCTGCCTCAAGGGACTAGGACAGCGATACGCACCGCTTAGGGCGCCCAGGGCGTACTGTGCGGGAGCGGCGATCCACGCTCCCCTGACTACCCCCGGTGTGCGCCCTACGTTCCTCAACACTGGACCGGAGAGTGCACATCACTCTTTCTGCTCTGCCTTGCGGTAAGCCTGACCTGTTTATCTCAGCAGCGCCTCCAAATGTAACCCTTATTCCCCCCCCCCTAGACTCATCTGACATATCTAGGGTGTGAGAGGGCGGATTACATGTACTGGGTGGTGAGTACCTGCGTGGAACAGGAGGGCCTGTGTCTCCCGCGGTGGTGTGGGGGATCACAGGACCAGGCTTCTGGGGTAGTAGCCTCCATGCTTTCAGTGGTGGTGCAGAGCCTCCATCCTCTATACCTTCCCAGGGTATGGGGTAGGACTCGTATAGAAGAGTGACCCCTGGTCCCAGGGTGGATGCTCCAGAATCACACAGCAGTCGTTGGTAAAAAGGTAATGTCTCTCTTTATTTTACTGCGCCCGGCAGTAGTAGCGACAAGCAGCCACAACAACAATAGCAAGGTCCCCAATTCACACGACCCTCCACTCTGTACAGGCCTTTCCTCCTCTCCTTCCCTCCAAGCGTACACTCCGACAGGATGGACTGGGCTGCGGCCTCAATACCCCACTGCCCACCTCAGAGGGTATCCACTGGGTGGGGGATGGATTCTCCCCTTCATCCCATCATCGGGGTGAGGGGCATTGGTCCACCTGAACTTGGCTCGCTCTCCAAATGTCATAGGCCAGAGTTCTCTCTCTTGCTGCTCCCAGGACGGAGCTAGGTATACTCCTCTCACTCCTAGGACAGGCTCCAGCATAGACTAGAATAGACTAACTGTCACTTACAGGAATGGGCTGCTAAATAGGCTTAGCCCCACCCATCATGATGTCAGCAGTACCTCCCCTCTGTCTCATGCCTGCAGCAGAGTCAGGGGCCTGCATCTATCACTCAGGGCAGGGCTTTAAGGGGGGGGGGGAAACCCATGATCACTACTGGTGTCTGCCCTTAACAGGACTTACCACAGTAGGGGGAAGATATGTATAGCCTGTGCTGTTTACAGGGGGCTACATATATATATATATATATTTTTTTTATATACCGGATGCAATATCATCTCCTATTTAGGATGAATGACTCACGTAATTTGTGGGACACAAATTAGACATAGCAGGCTAAGAATAGATATGACAACCGATCCATAGTGAACAAATTTGTTGCCATTAAAATAATTCATATATTACTTGGTGCAAGCAGTTCACAATTTCTAGAGACTCTCATTTTCATTTTTAAACGATTTTCAATTTTGAGTGTAAGATTTTTTTATTATATTTTGTATTAAATTTTTTTTTAAACATTCATACAGACACAGTATATGTTCCAAAGTTGATTAACACACATTCCCAGCCAGCTCAAAATCCTACACCAACCACATCATGAAGATATATTTACAGTATGTCAAAAAAGAGTGCTACTGTGAGTGGCAAATGTATACAACAAAAGACAGGAGTGCCCAAAGCTACATCCAATTGACAAACCATACAGTATATGGTAATAAGTATATAACCATATATGTTTTGTTAGTTGGATGTAGCATTGGGCACCCCTGTCTTTTGCTGTATATGTTCCAAAGTATCTGTACTTACATACCTACCCACTCACTTGGGCAAAATCCCCATTTTCCTTCCTCTAAGTTTTAGGGGTTTATGCTATAAACATTCATAAGCCACTTATTGGCCAAAATGCATAATGCTATTCAGTAAGCCTCGATAAGTGGGCGATAAAAGAATGAATCAGCAAAATTTTGAGCCTTCAAAAAAAAAAAAAAAAAATGTCAGGTAAGCGGCGATAAGTCACTTATCGGCATGTTCTTAAACTCGTGCAATTCTAGTAGCCTCGATTAGCTTAAAAAGTTGGCATGAGGCTGGTGAGAAGATGCTGTGAGGCGGGTAGACGGGACATAGAAAAAAATAATGTTTTTTTCTTGCATCGGATTGATGACGGGAAGTCTCCGGAACTGATACCCATTAATATCAGCACCAGAGACCCCCGGCATGAATCCCATGCAATAAAAATGCTTTTACAGTCAACTTCATTACCTTAGCAGCTAACCACTAAGGCAATGAAGGGGTTAACCCATCCCACTACCCACCTAGGGCCAAATACCCCCTTCACCCACCCCCACTACCCACAATAAACACTAATACCAACCTCCTCTACCCCCACATGATTGATTTCAGAGGCAGCGGGTGTCGGGGGTCCTTAGGTGGTCTCCGCGGGTGTATGTGGGCCCCCGGGTGGTCCCCTCGGGTGCCTGGAGATCCTCAGGTGGTCCCCGCAGGTGTCCGTGGGCCCTTGAGTGCTCCCCGCTGTGTCCAAGGGTTCTCAGGTGGTCTCTCTGGGTGTCTGGGGGCCCTTGTGTGGTCCCCACAGGTCCCTGCTGGCCTGCGGTACCAATCCTGTGGCAATTTCCCCCCCCCAAATACACTGAAATAAATACACCGCCCTCCCACCCCCCCACACATACAGTACAGTAATAGGCAAAATAACTTATCCAGATATGGATAATAGTTAATTTGCCCATTATAAAATAAAACATTAGCCAACCAGTATAAATAAAGTAAATAAACCTTTCTACTTACCCCTGCCATCATGAAGGGTGTCCTCGTTAGCATACTCCAGGTCCATGTCCTCCAATGCCAGCAAGAATACATGAAAAAAAAAACAATCTAAATGAGTTAATATCTATACCTGGATAATATTTAATTTGACTATTACTGTATGTGTTGGGAGGGGGGGGGGGGGTCAATGGAAACCAGGTTTATTGTACACCTTTTACCAGGATCATATATTGAACAAAACAAGATAATGAAATAAATTGAGGTTTATTCACAGAAATAGGCATGCACACAATGATTCACAGAATAGTAATTTTTTTTTTACACTTACTTGGGAATTAGGGACAAAAACTAGACTTTCCATCTGTAGGGCACTATAAAAAATAGTTTTTCCTTGACCGGGATTTAGCACCAAACGTATCCCCCTTAACCTAGGGACCCCTCACAGTTACAGGGACACTTTGCATCCCTTTGTCCCATTTACCTTTCTGGGCTATGCTGAAGCAGGGAACCCTAGCGGTGAGTCGTGCAAGCATTTTCAAGGTAGATATTGCCGGGACAATGTGCATACATGTATCCGAGAACCAAGCATCATTCTCGGGTACATGTTTAGGGGAACCGACAACTCCGGACCCCAACTACCCAGGGACATTCTGACATCAATTTCTCCACAACCCCCCCCCCCCCTTGAAACTCATACCCTAGCAATCCCTGCTCGCTGGCATCCTGAAAAGTAAAAACACAAAAATTCTTTATTGTCGCAAAATACACATACATGTACAGTTGCTGTGCACAAGAGCTGACACTCTTGAACCCTAATAGTCGGATCAGAGGTAACCAAAACAGGGCTTGACCTTTATTAAGAGCCTGATTACCCCCTGGCCATCACAGGGGGGGAGAGGGTTGTATTTATTTCAGTGTATTGGAAAAAAATGGCCAAAGGATTAGTACCGCAGGGACCCATGGAGACCACCTGAGGGCCCGTGGGGACCACCTGAGGACCCCTGGACACCCACAGGGACCACACAAAGGCCCAAAGATACCCACGGGACCACATGAGGAACCCCAGACACCCACGGGGACCACACAAGGGCTCCCAGACACCCACAGGGTTCATCTGAGGATCCCAGGACACCCACAGGGACCACCCGAGGGCCCACAGACACCACGGGGACCACTTGAGGACCATGGCCTCTGGTATCAATCATGTGGGGTAGAGGGGGATGGTATTAGTGTTGTTGTGTTTTTAATATTTATTGTGGGTAGCAGCTGTTTTAATTTACATTTTTCATACCAGTGTATGAGCAGGGGGTTTCCAAAGCATAACTGTGTTGATTTGAGGTCTGGGGACCCCTTCTTCCTGAGATACAGACCCCGTTATGGTGTGCCGGTATCTCCTATGCATTTAAATGTCCTGTGTCATGTGACTGTGGGAATAAAATGCATAGGAGATACAGGCATCCCATAACGGGGCCTTTATCTCTGGAAGCAGTGGTTCCCCGGACCTCAAATCAACGCGTCCTCCTCCGGAGACCACGGCTCATTTACACTAGTAATAAAATTTCTATTAAATTTAACTCTTTTATCATACCCCCCCCTAAGTGAGATTGGGGGTACACTCCTCGGCTACTTTCAGGTGGTCTTGGTGCTGTGACCTGCTGGCAACAGGAGGGCTTAGGGCTCCACGGTGGTGTGGGGAGAGTCAGGACAGGAAACAGGAGGGACAGTTTACCTTGATGTCTCTTGATGGTGTACTGCACCTCCAGCCAGCGAGGATCCTCTATAGATCTTCAGGGGATGGATCTCCACTGACACTCCATCTCAGAGACAGTAACTCCACCCTCCAAAAAATCAGGGGAGCTCGTCTCGTAGTTATGAAATAAAGAAACATTACATAGTGCAATAATGTTATAAAATAATTTGTGTGAAAAAAAGTCAAAAGTGACTACTCACAATAAAGCAGTCAAATTCGTGCAATCATCCAACTTAAGGGGTGGATGTTCCCTGTGTATACAGCAGCCACCAGCCCCCAACCTCCAAGGAAAAAAAGAGAAGAAAAGAGACCATATAGTGCAGATGGTATTTATATTAGAAGGGGATTCAAAAAATGCAGGCTTACACTTCATATGATCGAGGTAGGCAGTATGACATTATAGGTAGTGGGTGCTCATCTGGTTGCGATCCTTCTGAGTTCCTCACTGTCCTCTGCTCCACCGCAATACACTCGCGTCCACGCCGGGTACTCCCGTTACGTCACTTCCGGTTGTTCGGGAACTTCCGGGTCATTGAATGACCCTCCATTGAACAGGAGGACAGTGAGGAACTTGGAGGTTGGGGGCTGGTGGCTGCTGTATACACAGGGAACATCCACCCCTTAAGTTGGATGATTGCATGAATTTGACTGCTTTATTGTGAGTAGTCACGTTTGACTTTTTTTCACACAAATTATTTTATAACATTATTGCACTATGTAATGTTTCTTTATTTCATAACTACGAGACGAGCTCCCCTGATTTTTTGGAGGATCACCTGATGCAAGACGAGTGGAACAGTCTTTGTCAAGGGTTGTAGTTTGTTTCAAAGTTTCTTATTTATATATTCTTTTCACTAAATTGTTATTTTAACACTATATTTTCATCTATACACAACTATTCTATTTATGGTTTTATTATTTACACATGTGTGGTTAAATTGTTTATTGTCACATTTAGGGTGTGTTAGAGCGCTATTGTTAGCTTTTTTTTCACAGTAACTCCACCCCTCAGATTGACATCCTCAGAGTTGCTAAGCCTGCCCTTGAATACTGACATATTATTCAAGGCTGGAATACACACACACAGGCCTAATAAAGGATTTAACCTTTCCACTGCCTGCACTAACAGGACTGACAGAGGAAAGGCCCAGAAACAGAAGTAACTGCCGGGAGGCTGTTACATAAAAAAACATTAATTTCGGGCGAGATTTGTGCAGGAAGAGGCAGCTCTCTCTGCAGCTGAAAGAAATCACCGGATTTAGCCTTTTCAGAGAGGCGATCATCACACCACTGGTTGCTCACCCATTTTGGGAATTTTGCAATTACAGGTAATCGAACCTTTCTGAATACCGTGATAGTAACGCTAAAAAAATGGCGATTTAATGGCCCGCAATTTAATATTTTTATGAACGCTTATGGAGCATAGGCCTCTTAGACTTTAGTATGTCCCACTTCAAGAGATATAAGATATAAGCGATATATTTATACAAAACATGTGTTGTGAAAATACAATATACACACCACCTACTGTATTTAGGGTTTGCGTTAGGAGTGCACCCATTAAAAGGATATTTTCTCTCTCCTCTTCCCCCTTTTTCATCTTCAATATGGAGTTATAGAAAGTTATTGTTGAATTGTTTAAATGTATGAGATGCTTACATTTAACTATGTTTTTTTCTAAACGTAAACGTATACTGTAAATCTAATGACCACTTTGAGAAAGATGTTCAACTTCTTATATCACTTACAGAAGAAGATTCTCATAATGTTACTGTTGCTGAGACACTAAGAAATCTATAATCTTTGTCTTTGGAGAAAATTCCGTATTTAAGCAAAAGCTTGTACTGAATCAACGGTTTGGAAGGGATAATTGTATTGCATTGTTTTTCCTTTTTGGAACAGGATCTGAGCATTTTGCATGGCAGGACAAAAAAAATAAGGAATAATTTAATATCTATTGAATTCAAAGCTTTACTTGAGTTAAAGAACAATAAGGACATTACTATTAAGCCCTTTGATAATGGTGGAGGGATTGCTATTTTGATACCTCTTACTATGCTACACAGTTATTGTTACAATTAAATGGTATCCGGTGCTTTGCAAGATTGGGATCCGATACCACTGAAACTGAACAATATTTGGGGATTTGCATTGTAAAATAAGATAATTTATTTGGATGCAAAGAAAATGGTAAATCAAATTTCTTAGGGACACCCAGGTCTGTATGAAGTGTAATATCTATAGATGGGCAAATAGAACTTCCAACAGATTCCATACAGGGTCTAGAAATTATACCCGAAGTGATGTTATATCCACGGATGTTGACTCGTCATACAGTACTGTATATAGAATTCATGAATAGTGATGGCATCCAGAATAGAAATATCAGTAGTAAGAAATCTTTTTAGGGAGACCGAGACGTTCTTAGACCAGAGGCATTAATGGACTACAGCTGCAGGTCTTACCAGAATTCCAGTCAGGAGAGCAGGGATCAAATACGCGAATGGACATGGAGGAATCAACATCAAAATTGACTGTCAAATTATCTACACATAATTTATACCCCCACGAAATGGCACTGCTCAGGCAAGGTTTCTCATTTTCCGTTACACATGTAATGAACAAGTTTAATTGTATCAAGGACTTACGTAAATGGTTGTTGAAAAAAACATTTCCAAAGGATAAATTCTGTTGATGTATTCAATGTACAATGGACACCTGGGGAGTTGGAGGCCCTTCATGCGTTCGACTCCTTAGTGTTGATAGTTGTGGATTGATCAGGGAAAAACATGATGATCTACCCACAAGTCCACGTTTATCTCCCCCCCCTAATTATACTAGTCCTCAGGTAGAGGTTTTAGTCAATTGGTCTCGTTGGAAAGCCTGGAACTACCTCTACCACTAACACATGATAACTATTAAAAGAAGGAAGTAGGTACCCTATGTAACCCTTGTACCCCCACCCTATGTGAGATTGGGGTCATCTGCTTCTCTGGCTACTCCATTTAGGTATTGTGCTGTACCTGTGTGGCAACAGAAGGTCTGAGTGCTCTGCGGTGTTGTGGGGAGAACAGTACAGGTTACCTTAGTCGTGGGTGAGCGCCTGCAGTCAGCATGGGTCCTTTGGATGGAAGGAGAATTCATATTGACACTTGTTCTTGATTCTCAGACAGTGATCACACTGGTGATGGTACAACTGTGTTTATTTGCAGGTACATATCTCACAGCATGGCATTGCTTTCTTCTTTGCATGGTGCTCCTCCTGAGGCCTCCTAGTGAGACCCAGGATAGCTGGTACTCACTCCACCGGGGGAGGAAAGAGACACCTACTTTTGTGAGGGTGCCAGTATTTATACCCTTTGGGTGTGATTGTAACTCTGTCTCATAACAAAACAGATCTGGATACTGATAGGCCATCACATCCAGTATGTGGCCCAATCAGTACCCACCCCACAGGCCAACACTCTCTGGCTGTTGCTAGGCCCGCCCTTGGATACATCTAATGTATCCAAGGCTGCAAACGTACACAGGGCCTTTTTGAAGGAATTAGCCCATCCACTGCCTGCACCTATCAGGACTTACACTTGTAGGATCCAGGAAAAGAAGTAGCGGCTGGAGGCTTAGCTACACCTAAAAAAAAAATTGCAATGGGATGATGTTATCAAACCCTCTGCTAAGAGAGGTAATGTGGTGGTGTGGTCGATTGATTATTATTATAAGGAGCAGCCCGAATGACAACTGACAACAGCCCAGCTGCTATAAACTTCTGTTCTCAAATCCTACTACTGATTTATTGAGATGTAAAAATATCTAGAAGGTGGACTGCTCAGGACTAATAATTAATTATAGATGCTACACAAATAATATATATATATAATGTATACAAACTCAAGACAAATAGGGAGCGTTCCAAAGATATCTCTACACTTGGGTGTACACTATTTTGAAAATCAAATGTAAAGATGAGAAATCTTAGAACATACCATTTATTAAGTACAGTAAGTAATACAATACTGTATATACAACTAACATAAAGGGTGGAGGGGGAGTACATACTGTATGAGGCCACTACAACAACATTTCTTTCAACAATGAAATGGAAATCCAAAAGATATGACACAAGAAATCTATATATACTCACAAACAAAAGATGAATTAATGTTGTGGAAGACCTCCTGTAATCATTTAAAAGTACATACTGTAACGGTGAAGGGGTTAACCAGGTTCACTAAAAAGCTTCAGCCCACTTGGTTACCCCTGATCCGTGTGTTGAGGTCCTAGAGTGTCAGCTCTTGGACCCAGATGTCCTAAATGTCATGTGACTGTGTGCAAATTATGCGACATGAAAGATTTCTGTGTGTTTTGCCTTTCCTGGGGTGCTGGGACCGGGAGACTTCTAGGTTGTAAGTTTCAGGGTGGGTTTGTCGGAGAAAGACTTTACAGAATGTGGCTATGTATCGGGGTTCCAGAGTTATGGGGTAACCCCAGGAATTGGATCCGGGAATCGAGTGAGATTCTCAGACCCAGCAAAGCACATTGCTCCAGGCAAACTCTGACTCTGAAAGCACTATTACGACTCATTGCCAGGATTCCTGCTGCAGCATCTTCCTGACAAGGTAACCGGCATGAAGGGGTTAATGTATATCTGCAATCACCCACGGGGTCCCTAGTAGACAGAAGGGTCCCTAGTATAAAGAGTGGTACCGAGATACATGCCCAGATACCATGCACCTAGTTTAGGGGTTCAGGGGGGCACTCCAGCTAAGTAATAAAGCCGAGAGTGGTTCGTGTGTGTAAAAGTTTTAAAAGTCATTTTTCTAAAGTGTGCCAAGTATGAGACTAGTGAATGTAGGGAATATATACACTCCATCCCTGACACCAGAACAGGGACTTATATATTTTACCACACATAAGACAGGACACAGTATATTTTATTAAAGAGTTATATTTAATAGGTATATGTACTGGTAACCTGTAAATGAGCTGTGGGATTTCCAAGTCATGGATTCCGAGCAGACCAGATGGCTACCAAGCTCGGTTCCTATGGGTCTGTGCGGAGTCCTGACTTGAAAGCCTCAGGGATGCCAAGGTGTTAGAACAGGAGGGGTACTGCAGTTCTGCCTGAGTACCCACATCCTGGGCTAACACAGGGCTATCCGGCCACCATTTGTCCAACCCCAGACTCTGTGGACCCTGAACAGTGGGTGGGCTCAGTATGCAAAGAGGCAAAGGTGCCAGGTTGGCGCATGCCCCTTTACAGACTGCTTTGATATATTCAATACCGGCAATCGATGATTGGCTGGCAGGGAAATTACCACGCTCTGATAGGCTACAGAGGTTGGTGAATGAGAGCCTGAAACTCTTAAGAGGACTTGCAGCCATTCAGGAGCGCAGATTCAAACCGCCAAACCAACAGTGGCAAATTCAAAGATGCTCTGTACTGAATAGACGGGAGTTGGCTTCAAGGATTTTCAACTCAGAAAAGTTTCTAAGTCCTGCTTTTGAGAATCTAGCGGGCGCGGTCAAGGAAAAGGGCTCCTACAGAGGTAATTTTTGTGAATTTCGTTTAAAGGATAGATTTATTTGTTAGCCCTGTTTCCAGTGAGTGTGTTACCCCTGTAAATTGTGTTACATTGTGTATACAGCAGGACCCCGGGTATACGGCGGGATCTGTTCCAGGGGCCCGCCGTATAGTGAAAATCGCCGGAAAGCGGAACCGGCGATTTTCAGTTCTGTGCATGCACAGAACGGCGTTTTCGCCGTTCTGCGCCTGCGCGGCCTATTGTCTGCGCGCGCAACCTGCCCATTCTGCGCATGCGCGACTGAGAATCAAAGATGGGTGCCGCCGTATCGGCGGATCGCCGAAAAGCGAAGCGCCGAGAAGCGGGGCCCTGCTGTATATCTTTTCCTGAAATAAATTACAATTTATTTACCACCTTGCTTTGCCCAATCAATGATCCCGGTATAAAAAGGTGTTAATAAACCTGGTCTCCCGTGACACATACATTATACCAAATACATTGGTTACATGTCACTCACCACAGACGTCAGTGGCACAGGTTGGGGAGTGCAGAGGAGATCAGGTGGTGCAAGGTACTTGATCAGCAAAATAGCAACAGCTCAAGGCAGTTCAAAAGGTGCAATTAGCATTCCAAGGACACATACTGTAAGAAATGAAAATATACAAATAAAATTCAACATTAGCACTGTGGTAAAATATATAGCCAAACAAAGAGGATCAAAGAGCGGAAGGCTGGTGACATTTACAGCAGTTATCCTGGCAAAGGGTCATGTGACAAATGACAGCCACTCATAAACCAGGGCCACAAAACACGACAGAGGATCATCTCAGTCGCAATGCAATTCACTCTGGAGAATGGGCCTTAAACAGACTGGTTTTTCATGACATTGTGAAACTTTGGGCTCAACTCGAAGTAGACTTGATGGCCACATATCACAAAAAAAAGATGAAACTGTGCACGGCAATTTCAACCCTGTGCAATGCAGACATGTGCTCTAAGCTTCAAATGACAGTTCAAACTGGCATACTGTAGCCCTTTCCTCCAATACCTCTCATTGCAAATTACTGAGGAAAATAATACCAGTTATACTGGTAGTACCATACTAGCCAAGGAGACCAAGTCTACAGGTTCATCCAACAAGGGTCATGGCCACATATTGAGAAGTTAAAGTACAAGTGTTTTGTGCACAAATCTGAACATGTTCAGGGTGGGCCGAAATTTATATACCATAAGGCTAAGACTCTTCCTTCTCACTTGTCACCCAGCTTATTTGACTCTCGCTCTAGCTATCCCCAGGTTCGAGGTGTACCCAAAGGTTTTTTTTGCCTGTGGCAATTGTTCAATGTGTAAATATGCTTATCCAACTAAAGTTATAGTATATAATCAGAATAAAAACAAATACTATATCAATAGTTTTTTTAAATTGCAATACCAGTTTTGTGACATATCTTTTGAGCTGTGGTTGTGAGAAAAAATATGTCAGCCGGACTATAAGACCTTTAAAAAACAGAATAGCAGAACATGTGCGATTAATTAAAAGGAAAGATTTATTACATCCTGTGGCCAGACACTTCTCTATGTGCCCATGAGTTGGAATAGAGAATTTTTCCTATTTTGCCATTGAGCATATTCCCTGCCATCCTAGAGGTGGTGACAGGGAAAATACACTAAACAAACAGGAGATGAACTGGATATATACTCTGAATACTCTGAATACGAGATTGGAAGCTCAAGCGTTTTCTTACAGCATGAGTTTGCCCTATGAAGAGTATTCAGAGTATATTCCACTTGCATACATGTTTTCTGCATAAGATTTCTTATGGAATATTTTTATTCGGTTATTTCTTCATCCATTTATATTAACTATTATAATATCCATATTAATTATTATTCTTTATAAATAATCTTTTGATATATAAGTAATTTAATTAATTAAAAAAATACTTTATGGTTACAGTATAGTTAGTATATTTTCATGTATTATTATTTTTCTATTCTCAGACATCGAGGAGTATTGTTTTTAACCCATTTTTGCCATTATGCCTTTATCTTCTGTTATTTGTATAGAGTTCAAATGTCTCTTTGTATATTGTATGCTTATATTACATTGTATGTGTTGTTGCACTCTGCGATTCTCTTTATGGGGCATGTTTGATAAATCTAATGACAGTTCTTTTCTGTGATTAGTTAATTAATCTGCAGGTGGGTGTGATGCATACGTGCAAGTTTTATCCAATCAGATCAAGACACTGCCTATTTAGAGATCAGCTGATGGTAAGGGTTCTTCACTCTTTGATAAAATCCTCTCTTCACGACGAAACACGTCAGAGTGTATCTACTCTGTTGATCTCATATTTTTGATCCAATAAAGTGTTTTTATTTTTTATTGTGGTTGGTTGATTATGAAGAGCTGTGACCGCCGAGTTACCCCATCTTTTCCCCCATATTTAGTTGGTCACCACTCTTTTTAAGATTGTGTAGACAGTTTTTATATTATATACATATTTTTACATAATATATTCTATCGCTTTAAGAATATGATTAGGACTATTAGCTTTTGTCCCTTTAAATTAACTTGTGATGCCATGAACTGTGAAGTGTTTAACTAGCAACAGAAACAATGCCATTAAGGAGCTGTTGAGGAAGCTGCCAGAGCAGTGAAACCAGTAGGGCTAAATAATACTGTAATATGAGTTCCGGGGGAAGGCACACACAGCGTCAGACCACTCACGTGACGTGATGCCACATCAGCCTGTTTGGTATATGCTGACTGTGATGGTAGGGGGTAACCAGGCTCTCAATAAAGGTCAAGCCCATGAATGGTTACCCCTGATCTGTGTGTAAGGGTTCAAGAATAGTCAGCTCTTGAGCCCAGCAACTGTCAATGCATAACCTGTAATATGCGACAATAAAGATTTTTTATGTTTTTACCTTTCCAGGGATGCCAGTGAGCAGGGATTGCTTGGGTCTGAGTTTCAGGGGGGGTTTGCTGAGAAATTGTTGTCAGAATGTACCTAGGTAGTTGGGGTCCAGAGTTGCCTGTTCCCCTAAAAATGTACCCGAGAATCATGCCTGATTCTCGGATACATGTAGGCACATTGTCCCAGCAATATCTCCCCTTGTGTGACTCACCGCTAGGGTTCCCTGCTTCAGCATAGCCCAGAAAGGTAAATGGGACAAAGAGACTTAACGTGTCCCTGTAACTATAAGGGGTCCCTAGGTGAATGGGGATACTCAGTTAATGCCTAGGTAGCCCAGAACCTGTATTGGGGTTTATGGGCACTCCAACCATAAATATAAGGTTGTGAGGGGACTGTTAGAGTCCAGTCCAAGTCATTTAGATAGTGTTCGGTGAACAAAGGCTAGTAGAAAATAAAGTGCAGCTTTCTATTCTGTTCCCAATACCCAGAGATGAACATTGTGTTTAATATGGTATGTGCTGTTATGCACTGTAAGGGAGCTTGGAGTTTCGGAACCAATGTTCAGTGAGGATGCCAAGGCTACCAAGTTGGTGCCAGTAAGTCTGCTGGAAAGCGGAGATGAAAGCCACCAGAGAATGCCAGGGGTGTGAAGACCATTTGGGTAACAGGGAAGGGCTCAAGTACCCATGTCCTGGGATGAGTGGCAGTCGTCCAGGCTGCCATTTTTCCTACCAGACTTGGAGGAGCCTGACCCAGCGGGTGGCATCTGAATAGCAAGGGACTAAGGTGGCAAACTTGTGCATGTTCCTTGGCAGATTCAGATTCAATGTTTTCCCGGTTTTTCAGATCGGCTTCGCTCTGATTGTATAGTGATCCTTCAGTGCATGCCACAACAGTTCTATAAGGTTAAAATCTGGTAATCTGGAGTGGGAGGGTAAAAAAAACAATGAGAAACAGTTACTGTACACTTGAGCGCTTATTCTGGTGGCGTCCTAACCCAGTTGATACCGCTTGCGAGAATATAGGAAGTAGAGGCGGTACGTTTAGGGTTATTGTCCTGGAAGAAGCTGTGACCACAAGATGGGAAATCATGCCTAATGTATTTAACAATATGGGTGACAATTTGCTCTTGAAAAAATATTTTATCCACGAATTCTGGAACAAGAGAAGAAAAAATTATGAAAAAGCTTAACATTAGGGTATACAATACACTACAGTTGTTCAGTTCATAAGGCTACAACATGTGACTGTGTGCATTATTTTACTCTCAAAGATGATTATGCATCTTGGTCCACGTCAAGAGATCACATCCCACTCATGCATCTTCAGTGGGTGCTTGGGCCGCTGCTTCAGAGATAGGCGTCCTTTTTTGCGAAATGCAAAAGTGGCAAATCTCTCAAGAGCTACTGTTGTCTCATCAGAAAAGATGACATCCTAAAAAGTCTCGCCACTTTTGATCCATGCCCATGCTTGGTCCAGTCTTTTTTATCTTGTTGTCCTCCCTTATCATAGGTATACACAGGTCAAGAAAATTCTTAACCCTATAGGTGCTCAGTAGAGAGTTGCGGGTGGTGCTGTAAGCCTTAAAGAGATAGTCATATTGAAATCATACCACACGGCTGTGTAAAAACAGCATGAATATATAACCTGATGTCTCTCCCAGCGGCTGGCTCAGAAAGAGCTCCAAAACGCCGAGATAGAAAGACTCACGGTTGATGAATGTGTGGTGTGGAGGATGAAATGATGATGATCCTCTGTGCCTTCAATCCGTTAGCAGCGTACCCCGAAGTGATGGTCCTGGCATCCGTAAGGAGCGTGGATGTATCCGCCGCCAACCCTCCTGCTCCAAGCTGGTCGCAGGGGGCGGTCACATGACCGGCGGCTCAGGCGTCGCTGTAAGATGACGAGGAGAGGCGTGGGATCAGCGTGTAGGCGCAGCACCAGCCCGGCGTGCCTGCGGTGTTAGTAGACAGAGAAAATCTTCCCCCAACGGGACAGGTAGACAGCAGCACAGCAATAGAAGGAGAGAGGCTGGGATAAGTTAAATAGACTTTAATCAGACATCAGACCTGTCAGCACGATGTCTGATTAAAGTCTATTTTTAACTTATCCCAGCCTCTCTCCTTCTATTGCTGTGCTGCTGTCTACCTGTCCCGTTGGGGGAAGATTTTCTCTCCCTTATCATAGGATATGCTCTGTAATGACAAGAATTTTACAGGTACTGTACAGTCAAATCACACTTTTACCTAATGTATAGTAGTGTACTGTACAACACTTTACCTGTACTGTCTTAACTACGGCAGAAGAGGCGACATTGTATTTTTCCTTTTAACTTTATTATCCTGTACAAATAAAACATTTAATTCGTTAAAAATACTTTTTGTTGTGTATTCATATTTTTAATCTTTAAATTACAATTACACACACTTGAAGTACTGTACGGGAATAAAAGACAGGTTGCATTGCAATTAGATTTTTAAGACAACAACTTGTGATCACCCACTTGAGTTTCTCAAGGGTATTGCAGACAACTCTAAAATGCAATTTTCTGCACTCGATCAAAACACTAGTAAACTCTTGTACACTAGTAAACTTAATGCAGGAAAATTTCAAGAAATCACGCACCATGACCGGGTATGCAAAGGAATACAACCCGTGAAATGTTCAGATAACGGCCGCTGCATCATTAAGTCCTGCTAAGGACAGGCATTAGTAGGGGTAATTCCTCATGAAGGCCTAGTTTGCTATTGTAGCCTGGATATACTTACTGTATCCAGGGGCGGGCCTAGCAACAACCTGAGAGTGTCAGACTGGGGGAGGATACATGCTGTTAATATAATGCCTGTTGGTATCAGACCTGCCCGGTTATGGGGCAGGGATATAATCCCATCCCCCAGGGTATATATTGGTGCTCTCCCAGAAGTCAGTGGGTCTCTTCCCCTCCCCCTGTGGAGTGGATACCATCTACCCTGTATCCCATCAGGAGGAGCTCAGGAGGGAGACTACATGGGCCTCAAGCCCTGGAGGTGCCCTTCAGGGGAATGTGAAGCATGCAGTGACTGCTGGAAATACAATAAACCTCAGTTAAAACTAAGCCTGTGTGGTTAACTGTCTGGATCAACTAAGAAGTGTCAGTATGGACCATCCTGGTCATTGCAGAATCCTAGCTGGCTGGAGGTGCTGTCTACAGAGATGAATCAACCTGAAAACCTTTCCTGATATCTCCCTACACCACTGCAGAGCACTCTGGGCCTCCTGTTCCAGCCAACAGGTATGCAGCGCACCAGCAACACCAGGTAGCTGGAGGATCTCACTTAGGATGGGGAAATAGATGCTCCACATGTCTACTTTCATAGATTTGATAATTACCTTGGACAATAATAAATCAAGAAGCAGAAAGTGGTAGCCAAGGACAGACAAAATCAATAAAAAAAACCACCCTGGTAACACAAGTCAATTTATCATCTCCAACACATAAATGTCAAACATCTTTTGTTACTCCCTCTTTGCCCCCTCTCTCTTCTTCCTCTCTCCAACACCCCAAACCTTCTTTCACTCATCCCCTCCAACCTCCCACACCCTCTATGTATTATTTGTTTCTCTTATATTGTATTAAACATCTACAAAAATTGTACATGTATACAACTGTTTAAAGTAGGCATCCCCAAAAATATGTGTGACTTTGTGCCTGGGCCCCTTGTTCATTAGTACATGGCAGGTTACCAGCTGCTGCTCCTGCAACAAGGCCTGCATTTACTATTATAAAGGAAGGGAAAATTAGCACATTCAGTCATTTACACATGCATGCTGTGTTGATTAACCTAACACATACAAATGAAGCACATAATATTTTGTCAATATTGCTAATATCTTTGGTGAACAAGCAGAAAATGAACATATAATGAATTACAAATGCCACTTACAGTGATGATACAGGTTAGCTGTTATTCAAACAATATACCTACATATCCAACATTTGAATGACAAGTTTTCATTATTCATTGTTGTCCAGTATATTATGATTGAATATAGTGTAAAGTTTCAAACTGTGCATGAGCAAACTGTTTGTATTGTATTAACACTATTTAACTAATTAATTAGAACAAATATCAAATCAATTGAACTAATAAGGAACAAAGCACAGTAATGACCCTTATCATCATGCATAATATTCCACCCTCTCTCATGCACACATAAACGAGAGGGGTCGGGTGGTGGTGCTGGTGGGGGGGAGGGGGGGTAATTGTTATGGGGAGGACGAAGGTGTTAAACCCTCACATACCATTGACAGATGGACAGATAGTGTGGAGAGGATGGAATTTTATATACAGCCAGTGCCAGGGACGCTGCATATGTGGCCCATGCAGTCTCTGCCACATGCACAGCAGTTTGTCCTATGATCAAAAAATATACATACATTTTACAAACATCATGAAGAAGGAGACAATACATTTAGATATAATAATGAAAACTTTTTACATGAGAAATAGTGGTCAATGATATTCTGCCGGGTCTGCTCCCCAGTGGGTGTATGCTCCATAACACCTGCAGCAGGCACATGAGGATCCTCCTCAACATTCTCATCTATGTAGCCCAGAAGATTGCAACGTTGTGCTGAATGCAGCAACTAATAACTGTCAGCAAACTTCTCAGGCGAGTACTGTAGGGCACCACCAGATCTATCCAGACAGCTGAAGCGACTATTCTGTCCAAACGTCATCTCAATAACTGAGCGTGTGGATTTGTGTGCCGCATTATAACATTCCTCTGCAGGGGTTTGAAGGTTACCCAGTGGGGTAAGGAGCAATGGCCAGTTTCCATATCTTGCATCATCTGTAACACAGTGGAACAGATATTAAGCTACATCTTACAATGTACATATGTGTTGAAAAAGTTTATTTTAATGTCCTAGTACATGAAACACAGTTTAACAACAACATTTGTAAAGATATTCAACATCTCTTTTGTTGTATATGCCAGCTTCATCAAAGGTGCATTTATCAGTGGCTTATACATACTATAATGATTAAACCAGCTGTGCTGAATTACATAAATCCATACTACAGGCATGAATAAATCCTGGTGACATTAAATGTGACCTCTTGTGCCGACAGCTCTGCTGAATATGCAGTCTGACATTAGAGCTGCACTGTGGTAGCAAGGGGTGTGTATGTATCTCACTTATCTGTGTTGGACACGCTCCCCTGGTCCTTATCTTCTTTCTGTGCTTCTGTTTGCCTCTGAAGGACAGGTGCAGAGTTAGGAGTGGCTGAATCAACCAAACAGATTTGTCCTGCGACAGGCAAGGAGCATAAGATCACGTCCCATGCTCCTCAATTCCTAGGTCCTCTGGGGCTTGCCTCTTAACCCTAACCCCACCAATGGTTGCCCCCCCTGGTACTACAGTTAAAGTCTTGTGTCTGTCACTATGTGTTTCTTTTTGTCTTGTAAAACAAGCTAAACATTCTCCTCCCCTGAATCAATACAACTTGGTCAAAAAAGCATGCATAACCACCCATAAAAAAATTCGACCTTAATCAACAACAGTCCTGCCCCCAATAAACTAAATTTAAAAAAAATACCTTCAATGCAACCACTTCCATGCTCCACACCTACCCTCCAATCCACAAACGTATTGCCTGGTGCATACTGTAATATGCGAACATTTTTGCCCATCCCTGCCTTACTACATGGCATTAATAGTTTTCTAAGGCCTGGAGTTGAGAATGAGTGCAGTACCTAAATACTTTACAAATAGGAGTGATACATTTTTGGCTTGAGCTACATAATATAGTGAGTGACTATTGTGTGAATATGAGCATATTTTTGGTAAGACAATATCAACATTCACCAATAATTACATTAATTTTCTTTGTCCAATTCGTATTCAATGTACTCACCCAATAGGCAGTCTGCGTCATATTTCCCTACCTCAATTGCATGGAAGACTGATGAGTGACGCAGGACAGTATGTAGGAATCGTGACAGAAACAGGATATTTGGTTACAGCAATCAGAAATTTTACATTCGCATCACATATAACCTGCACATTAAGGGAGTGGTAGTGTTTGCAGTTGCGAAACACCTCCTCTCTTTCACGGGGCAGGGGCAGCGCAACATGTATGCAATCTATTGCACCCATTACATTGGGTAGCTCGGCTATATTGTAAAAGCCAGTTCTGAGTTCCTGCCACTCTGTCTGCTCAGTAGGAAAATGTATTTAATTCCAAGCGCGTCGATTCAGTGCACAAAGTAACTGCTCAAGAGCTCGCAAACATGGTGGCTGTGAAACCCTTCCGAATATGCCCACAGACATCTGATAAGATACAGAAGCAAGAAAATGTAATGACCTCAGCATTTTAACAAGGCCAGGGACTGCACGACGTTTGCCTTTCAGGCCTCTAAATCTTCCTTTATTAATCATACAGCTGTAATTTTGCTGCTGAGTTCAACCCCTTATTATCGCCTGTTCACTCCAAAGTGGTTCTATGGTGATAAAACCGTGGCCTGTTCACTCTCCTACTGAGTATGACTCTGAGAAGCCTCTCCTCCCTCTCTCTTCTCAGTATAACCATGAGTCTGCACCTCAAATGCAGCTCAAACCACCCTGAGAAGCTTAAGGCATCCATGTTTGCAATGAGGAAGTATTTACTTGGGGTGCATTAAGTAGCCATCTAATTAAGCCACATGACTTTAAATGAGTCCAGCTGAGATTTAACGAGAGAATACAGTAGATGATATAATTTGAAACAGGAACTTCCCATGAATGTATATACCTGTATATTTTAATAAAGCTCCAAATATGTTGGAGAAAGTACATGATGAAATAAAGTGCAGCATAACTGCATACATGTAACTATAATATTTGACTAGTGCTCTTTTATTACTAACATGTTAAGCAATTCAGAAATTCCATGTTTCATTTGTTGGTATACCATTGCGCATCTATTGAGTCTAGTTCACCACCCTTTTGGTGGTGTAAAAAAAAAAAAAGCGAGTATTTTAGATGCGATTTGCATTATGGAGTTACAAGAATAGCAGTTATCGGCAAAGAATGTGAGTTTCATCCTTTTTGACAAACAGATCAGATTGGCAGAGCAAAAGTGATGACGCATCTACAAAAGCCATTTACACGCAATTTGGAGATGCGATAATGGTTTACAGAATAGTAAAGTTTACCAATATGCTACTAAAGTGCACTTTAGAAGCATTGTCACATTTCGAAGCTACTACAATAGGCCCCTGTAGCTTCTGCAGTGTTCTCTCTATCTTTCCAGCAAAACCTCAATATTGCACCTTTGGGGAAGTAAAACAATTTATGCGTAAAATGCATGCAAATGATAAGATGTATTTTAATGCAATTTGTCTGTATAGCTAATCTTTATTGAATATCTTAAAATGCACATTTTTTAATGTGTTCAATTTAAATATGTTTTCTTGGCGCTTTTAGATTGCAAAATTTGCTTTTTAATGAATAGGCCCATTCTCTAGTTTTGTCATTAGACACACATCTGATATCCACATATTTGTTAAGTACACAAGTCTGCAGAATTAACTTTGGTTAATAGTCGAAAGTGTGGCTGATTATGTGAAAAGAATATGCAGTAAATATAAGTATATGAGTGAGTGTGTGTATAGACATACAAGTGTGCGTGTGGACATATATTTACATGTGTCTCTTCTATAGTACACTTTTTGTCCAAAACAATATCATGCAGTAAGTTTTAGACTTGGCATTGTTTTAGCTTTTACCCATCTTGCTAACTGTTTAGTATCCTGTTGATATGGTAGCTATTAAATTAGTTCAGGCAGCAGGTGGGCACTAAAACAAATGGAAATCAACAGCTGATCAGAGTATAATGTTGATCTTGTAATGGAACATGAGATATTTTGACCTACTATGCAGCGTGTTCAATCACAAACCACCACATTATTACCAAAACAAATTCCTTAGCTACAGATGCTTGCAAAACCAGTGTCTCCAAAAGTAATAAACTTTCCTTTAACTCTTAAATGGACATGTTTTGTGAAGCCGTACTGGCAGTATTTTTGGAATGTAATTTGATTTGCACTCTCTGCAATACCTACACAGTATATGAACAAGCTGAACTAAATTACATGGTGTTAGGGGAAAAAAGTGTGTGTGTGCAGAGCACGTGTGTTTTAAGTGAAACTTCTTTGTCTTTTGTGTGACACAGTGTGTGTGTGCGCATGTGACTGTGTGTCTGTGTGACACAGGGTGTGTGACAGGGGTGTGTGTGTGTGTGGGTGGTCTCGGCTCTGTATCCTCTTCTCCTCTTGTGCTGCTGCTGCCCAAGCGTGACGCGCCGAGCTCCAGAGTATTGTTGTGCGCATGCGCAAAGGCTCGAGGACCCTTCTGTGCTGTGTGCGTTTGATCTATTTTTAATTACAACATTTTGCACTTGTAACCAAATGTTAAAAAATGGCATTTTTTTTTTCAAAATCCCAGCAAAATTTTGGTAAACAAAATAAAAAACAGTTTGGGAACTGAAATCTGTACAGCTCGCACATATCTAATGCATCCATACTGATAAGCAGTAAGCGATCATATATACAGATGCAGCGGCCATTATTTTAACAAATCACGTGGTGTATAGCTCGGAATACCCATGTCATGGCGTGGGATTTCTTCCAACTGTACCGCCTTAAGACGCGAGTGCATAAAATGGCTTTTAAACACCTGAAATTGACACAGTAGCACAGTACTGCACACATTACAATTCATTCATTTCATTGCATTTAATTGCACACAATCCATGCAATTCAAACGAAGTAACACGCGTTCATGTCGCGTGGAGTACAGCAGCGCACACGAAAACGGCGCCATGATTTGTTCGAATAACGGTCGCTGCATCTGTATGATTATATTTCACATTGATAGAAAATTAGACACAATAAAATTTTTTGAGAATAAAGTTTATTTATTATTTATTTATACAGGCATACCCCACATTAACGTACGCAATGGGACCAGAGCATGTATGTAAAGCGAAAATGTACTTAAAGTGAAGCACTACCTTTTCCCACTTAGCGATGCATGTACTGTACTGCAATCGTTATATACGTGCATAACTGATGTAAATAACGCATGTGTAACAAGCTCTATAGTCTCCCCGCTTGCGCACACCTTCGTTACAGGTAGGGAGCCGGTATTGCTATTCAGGACGTGCTGACTGGCGCATGCGTGAGCTGCCGTTTGCCTATTGAGCGAGATGTACTTACTCGTGAGTGTACTTAAAGTGAGTGTACTTAAACCGGGGTATGCCTGTACTACATTTCGTAAGGAAGAGCATCCAGAGAACAAAACATGTTGGGGAAATGTACTGTACAATAATAATTTGATGTCTAATTCTCTATCTGGAGAAATATGTTTATGCATATTGGATTCAACAATCTATGATCCTATTGATACATTTTCCACATGTGAGCAGGGCCCCCAACAGATTTCACAGGGCCCAAGATTAAAGTTCTGACCGAGCCATCTGTTCTGACCCCACCCACGGGGGCACCACTGCCCCCACCGGGATGACCCTCCCATGCCAGCAGTGTTGCAAGCCCCATTTCACACTTCGCATGCCAGGTGTACTCCAGTTACTTTCTAGTCTAGCCTCTATTTTGTTCAATACCATGTCCTTGGTTGTTTGGAGGTGATTACGGCTGCATTGGACCAGAAAACAGAGAATATTTAGATTAATACAACAAAAAACAGACAAAGATGCCCAAAACTACTTCCAATGTGACAAAAATACACAGTGCAATACCTATATATCTCTTGAAAAAATGGTAATTTAGTTTAACCCTTTGGCCAAAGCGTCTTAAGCCTGCTGCCACTTTCAAGGCATGACCGTAGCAGGTCCTAACACTCCCTGGGTTAAAATTCTTATTAACCTGTATAATTACAGGAAGAATGATCACATTGGATCTGTCGTAACCTGGCAAAATGAAACTGACCTGCCAACTTGGAAAGTGGGGAGGGGCAAGCTTAAGCCTTGGAGGGGAGTGGTCACTACCCTCCCAAAAGCAGCTGAGACCAGCTGCACACAGTTAATGAACACACAGATACCCAACAAGCTCTGAGAAACTCCTACCATTACCATAATATATAACACTCCCTGGGTTAAAATTCTTATTAACCTGTATAATTACAGGAAGAATGATCACATTGGATCTGTCGTAACCTGGCAAAATTATGTTGGGTATCTGTGTGTTCAATATTTAGATGAAAGCATTTTTTTTTGTCTGACCTGAATCATGTCCATGTATACACCAGGATGATTATTTATGCAGCACACGTTTATACAGATTTGTAGAACACTCATAACAGAATGTATTTGGTGTTAGAGCAGTCATGAATACACTATCTATTGTTAGCTTAGTCACTAGTCTGACTCTGTATTCTAGCTTGAGACATACTGTAGCAGGCTTTATTGTTCCATCTGGTGGTAGAATATTCTGCACCAACACTGCCATTAAATTCTATGGAATCTCTTATATTTTGTGTTATAATGGGATATGTTGTGTTATCTGGGGGATCTATGTCACATGCCACATATGTTCTCCACTTCACCTTAAACAAGCAAGCCTCACTGATCACTACTGGATCTGGTATGTCCCCCAGAGCTGAATCTTGATGGTCCACTCCCCAGTTCCCCAGAAATTCACAGTAGTACATATCTACCGAACAAGAACAGTCATCCAGTGAATTCAATATAGTGGTGGCTAGTAGTAAGATGTCATGCCATCAGTTGAAATGTATGTAACGGGTATTCCCTCTAGTGTGACCCACCCAATCTCATATTGGCCCGTGTGGTCTAATCAGCCCCCATTACATGGTCGAGTTTGGTGGTGCACCTGTAGGCAACAGGACTCCTGAGTCTCCCGCATGATGGTATTCGGGGATTGTCAATCCAGACAGGTAGCTGAGGTAGTGTGTGCGAGTCCTACCTATATCACGTGCAGCGCCTCCACCCCATCAGGGTCTATGCATCCGCAGGGAGATGGTCCTGATGAAGAACTCCTTCTTGGTGGTGCCGTCCACTGGAGATTAACTTCACACTCACACAGTGGGGGTATCATAGTTACATAGTTACATAGTAGATGAGGTTGAAAAAAGATGTACGTCCATCAAGTTCAACCTATGCTAAATTTAGACAACAGATACTTAATTCTATATCTATACTTACTTATTGATCCAGAGGAAGGCAAACAAAACCCCCATTAAGGGGAAAAATTAATTCCTTCCTGACTCCAAGAATTGGCAATCGGATTAATCCCTGGATCAACATCCTTCCCATGTATACTTATTTGGTATATCCCTGTATACCTTTCCCATCTAAAAAGATGTCCAACCTTTTTTTGAACAAATCTATTGTATCTGCCATCACAGTCTCCATGGGTAATGAATTCCACATTTTAACTGCCCTTACTGTAAAGAACCCTTTCCTTTGTTGCTGGTGAAATTTACTTTCCTCCAACCTTAAGGGATGGCCCCGAGTCCTTTGTTCTGCCCGTGGGATGAATAGTTCTTTTGAAAGCAGACATTGAACAAGACATCTTTATTGTTGCTTGGTGGGCAAGCTGCCCTTCACAGCCAGCTGTCTCAGCCGCACATATTTCTCTGCTGTCCCTTTGCCAGGTACACCCTCCCAATGGAGAGGGATCCCCTCTCCCCATAGGGAGATCACCCCTGTGCCAGGTCCCTGGACACAGTGTGGCTCTTATCAAGATTAATGTAGAAATGGACCACTAGCTACTGCACTAGTGGATCCTTCCTTCCCAACAACTCAGCAACTCAGCAACCAGCTAACTTTGGGCAGTGCTGTGCCTTATATACTTCAGGAGCTGTCACAACTCTGATGTCACTAACTGTGGACTCAGAGCTTGTAGCCACTCCCACCCATACATAGGGCACCTCACCAGGGTATGAGGGCAAACCTCCATGATTACTGCTGGCATCCCTGTAACTTACCAGGTTTACTGCCAGCAGGGGAGACAACTGCAGACCATTTTACATGCATGGCTACATGTATATATCTCGGGAACAGGGGGTCCTGTAGATCAGACCTCCATGCATCAGTTTTGGGGGACAACTAGTCCAGGTAATACGAGGAACATTTAGAGGGAATATTTTTGCTTATCTTCTAAACTAGTAAACTACTGTAGTGACCACGGTTATTCTAACACAAACCAGTGGCAATCGCCAAAAAGACCCAGGTACATACTGGATACATGCCTTAAACTTGCCTTAAACTAGACCCAGCATTTCTGCATTGATTAATGGCCCATCAGATTAACAGCGGGGGTCCGTGGCAGTCCCATTCAAACTGAATGGGACTGCCAGGGACCCCTGCTGTGTTAATCCTATGGGTCATTAGTCAATGCAGAAATGCCTTAAACTAGCCAGGTTACACCCAGCACATACCCAGAATGTAACCGGGCTAGTTTAAGGCAAGCTTTAGAATACTCGTGGTCTCGTCTGTAGTATTCATACTCTCAATTAATCTCATCTAGAACAACAGCTGTGATACATTTAAAGATACAAGAGCACAAATCATGCATTGAGAAATAGTGTACACAATATAATAAAATACTTATAAATACATTATTATTTTTCTCATTGTGTACATTAGTCAGCATTGAGATTGACTAAACCTTATATTCTGGCCTTGACATTTAGAAATAATAAAATAGGATTTACAGAATTATTATGCAGTTATTATGTTTTTTGGAATGGGGACTGGATTGAGACGCTATACCATTTGCATTACTTTTGTCAACATAGCCTATTCTTAAAATCTTTCCTTAATGTGTTGTACTTTGCAAATGCTCTGTTTCTACAAAGTATATGATGATCCTATGCATCTGTAATTTACACAAACTATCTAATTAAGCAATTTAGATTGAATATGCTAATGCACAGCAAAGAAAAAAAAAAGAATAATTACAAAGGGACTTCAAGAGGATAATTACAAATGGGAAATGGTGAATCAAATTCAATTCCTATTTTCTTTAATTACCATAGCCCGCCTTTTTTAGTAAGAGATAGAGAAAGACTTTATTTAAACATTGTGCATTGGCTCTGTGTATTTATGAAATGCATACAAACAAGAAACTGATTTCAAAGATACCTTCATTATTATTATGTCCTTCACCATAGACCTAGAAAAGTACCCTTTGCTGTATTGTAATCAGTATTTTTAATTTCAATTATGTATTTATAAAATGAACAGAAATTACATTTATTATTAATGTAATATTTATGGCTCATACCTCATTGGCTTTAATGGATCTTACTCAAATTGTTACTTTTGGAGGGATTTACCAAAGTTATACTTTAATAATAATAATAAAAATAATGTGGCCAAGTCTCCCCTATGGGTATCCCTGCCGGCTTCCCCCTCGGTTCCCCTTACCACCGGTAGAAACGGAGGGTAGCAGGTGTGTCCATCGAGTGCCAGGAGGTGCGGTGAAAGTGGGAGAGATTGGGGAGCTGAGCGAGTCGCTGGCGGCTCCTTTTGTAGGTCGCCACCGTCTTCCATGTGGCCGCGCATGCGCAGTGCAGTTCGTGCATGCGCAGTGAGTCCCCATAGCCGGCAGCCCTGTTTGTACTCTTTGAGCATGCACAATGGCCCCATAGTTGCGGCGGCCATTACTATATTGCTCCGCATGGGGAACTACAATTCCCAGCATAGAAGAATATCGGTCTGAAAAAAGACCAAAGTATCCGGAGCTCTAAAAACAATAATGGTGGTGTCAAGATGGAACCAATGCTGTAGTATAAAGATGTATGTCCAGTAATTGAAGTGTCTGAAATGAATGTCTGCAAGTGCGTTTTTTTGTAAGTGCGTTTTTTTGCATAAGTCAATGTCTCTAATGAAATAACGGTATAGAGTTATTCTCAATAGCCGCTCGTATGCAGCAAATAATGGCTGCTTTACTCACGCAACTTCCGACCGATAGAACCCAATCAAACCGGAGCCCCGATCCTTCACATTTGGTGGCGGTTTCCCTGCGGAAATCCTGGAGGTAGGCAAGCGTGGCGTCATTTGTGGTAATATTCACCGGGTGTTGGTCAGGCGATCACGCTGACTCCATGGCATCCCACGTGATGTCGTCGCCATCCATAAGCGGGTCCTCCTCAGCTCAGGAACCGCCGAAATCCACCAAGGGTTAGGTTGGCGTACACCAAAGCAGCTGGAGCGGGGCGTGAACAATAAGGCAGGAAAAGCCTCTGCACAGCGTGTCCAGACTGGTGTGCATCCAGGCAGGTAATCAGCAAGAAAGTGTATCCACATAGGAGCCGAAGCACAGCCACACCAATGTAGTATGGACACCAAAGTTCTTTCAAGAATTTATTGGCTAAAAAGGCATAAGGACAGACATCCTAATAGCACTCTGACATGTTTCACGCACAGGGCGCTTTATCAAAGGGACCAGACCACCTCCGTTGTACGAGACTCTGCATAGTGATATTATCCGTGCCGGAATTCTCCCCACGTGGAGGCGGACGCCATCGCAGACAACATCGCTGGATCAGCAAATCCCTTATCTTCAGTCGGTGATACCAGGTGCTGGAGCACCAGGAAGGTATACCGACATTACACAAGTGCACCAACAGTAACACACAGGTGTGGGCAGTGCTGTCAAACACACTTTGGGTGAGTTGACTCTGTAGACACCAGGATGGTTAAGGGCCCTGGGGCACCTCAGTACTTTGGGGTAAACCCCACCGGGGTGTGGATACGGTGTTGGGGGGCACGGTGTGGGGGTATGGCCCTGTGAGGCCTGAGTGGCTTAGTAAATTTGACATTGTGTTAGTTAGTTACAGATACTGCTCTTACTCACATGCACTGCCGCCGACAGGGGGGACAGAAGGTACAAGTGTCCCAGGCACGGAAGCAGCGTTGGGCACGGTCGGTCTGTGCTGCAATTTGGACCCGACCTCTGGCCAGACCCGGCTGCCTGTTGCGGCCGGGCCCGGCTCTCCATCAGCTGCCAGCAGGCCTGCTCTCCCTCACTGTGTCCAACGAATAGTTTCCACCGCAGGCATGCGACAGACCTCTCCAACATAAGCGCGCCAGAAGTATGCTGGGCCTTCACTTCCGGTGCGCACAGGCATGAGAGGGAGGCCCAGTGCGCACTGACGTCGGAAGCACGTGGGGCAGAGTGAGGGAGAGCAGGCCTGCAGGCAGCTGATGAAGAGCTGGGGCAGATGTATTGGGGGTAGTAGTATTTATACAAAATAAAAAAGCAGAACATTAAAAATTCATTTTTAACTTAAAATCATTGGTAATCACTGTGGATAGCAAGGGGTGTGTGGCATGGCCTCCTGGGGGTTACAGGAGGGTTTAACTCATTCATTACCGTAGCGGTTAGCCACTAAGGTAATGCAGGGGGGTTGTTAATGTATTTTAATATTGTTAACGTTTTTTTATTTTTTTTATTACACTGGCGACACACTTTATTCGAGCTCGGCTAGTCCCACGAATTCGGGTATACCCGGGTGTATTGAGGTTTGAGACTGTTTTCTGCCCGAGTGCATTGGGTTATTTTCCAGGCAGGGATTGAAGCATTTTATTCCCGCTGGCTGCAATACTGCACAGTATATATATATATATACTGCATTACAATTCATGAATTTATGCCATCTGGTAGACACGCGAAGCATTGCAGCCTATTAAATCCTAATCATTATCATTTAACAGATCAGCCGCCCGTCAGCCAGGCATGAACCCAGGCTGGGAAGGCAAATGCAACGGGGCTTGTCAGAGGTGAGGAGCGGCGCATTCCAGGTATCTGCCAGGTACATACTGGGTATTTGCTCGAATAAAGTGTGTCGGTGCAGTACTTGTTTCCATTGATGGCCAATCTGGCTATCTAAGCCCACCGTTTTGAAGGCGTAGTTATCCACAGTGACAATCAATGGTATTATGTGTAAAATGTATTTCGAATGTTCTTGTTTTTGTTTTTTTTACCATGTATACTGTTTTGATTAATGCCCCAAACCACTATTAACTGGCTAAATAGGATATTGGGCATTTTTCTAGCAGGGGTTGGGGGTAGATTTTTTGGGGATAGTGGTTAGGCCTCCTGGGGGGGGGGGGTGATTGGACAGGTAAACACCTTAATTACCTTAGCGGTCAGTGAAGCATTATATAGCCCGCACCCCCAAAGTAAAAAATCGTTACCTGGCTGTGGAAGTTCTCCCTGGCACCGGAATTTCTCATTTTTTTCCAGGTCGCCAAGGTTAGACTTCTGGGGCATCTTCTGCCACAGACACTACCGTTCTCCTCTGCTGTGCGTGCTTCCTCCCGCAAGTCATGCCACTACTATCCCTTCCTCGCCAGCTTCTCCCCCACATGCTCCCCTCCTCAGCACCCTTCTCACTCACTCCCCCACCCACTCCTCTCTGTCACACAACCCCTCTCACAGCACCGCTCTCTGTCTTTTACCCTCTCTCTCTCAACCACTCTCTATCTCTCACCACCTCTCTCAACCCCCCTCTCTCTGTCTTACCCCTATCTCTTTCTCCCACTCCCCTTATCTTTCGCTCACCCCCTTCTCTCTCTCACCCCTTCTCTGTCTCACCCCTTCTCTGTCTCACCCCTTCTGTCTCTCACCCCTTCTGTCTCTCACCCTCCTCTCACTCTCTCATCCCCCCTCTCTCACCACCCCTCTTCCCTCTCTCTCACCACCCTCTGTCCCTCTATTTCACCCCTTCTCTATCTCTCACCCCCTCTCACTCTTACTCCCTCTCGCCTTCTCACCCCGTTTTTTTACATACCCCCTTCTCTGTTTTACATACCTCCCCATAGATTTTATATACACCCCCACTCTCCATTTTGCGATCCTCCCGGGATCACAAGCCTAGGTTTGGGATCCTGGGAGCAGAGAAGTGTTCTCATGTGTTAACAAAGGAAGGGAGCACCATTGATTGAGAAGATTCATGCTCCTTGTGGATACAGAGAGGCCCCAACCGTTCATCTCCTTTTCATCTATTAGGAGCAAACAGGAGGAAAATATCTTCAGATGCTGCTTCTCCTTTTTCCCCTCCCCCTTTGGAATATTGCCTGTGTTGATCTGGAGTACCTGTCTGGATGCAATCAAAGTTGGCCACCTGTGTTGATTTGGAGTACCTGTCTGGATGTAACTAAAGTTGGTCACTTCTAATAACCACACTGCCTGAATATCACGTTAAACACGTGAGTGTAAAATCTGCAGAGTCTACAGTATGAATTATATTTCTCTGAAAAAAACAATGTTGCACTATTTTGTGTTTTAATTTCTTTCATGTCAAGAAGAATCACTGTAGTAAATGATATAACTGGGTAAACAAATGGCATAAGTACTCTATATTCCTTGAGAAAGAACCTTTTGGTGTTAAACGTGTGCAAGGAGATTTTTGTCTGTTTTGTTTATTGTTTAATGTTTTTTTTAGTATATATTTTAATATACCTTTTTTTTTGTAATCACTGGTGAGTTCCAACTTTTTACGGGTCTGCTGTCTCACCAATCATGTTTGCTCTTGTTATTTAAAAACAAACTTATAACATTTGTTATGTTTTACTGTTTTAAAAATATTATACTGATCAATAATAAAAAATTATGTAATTTGGATAACATCAGGCAGAACGCGGAAAAGGAGGGCTCAGTGTAAAAAGTTTGTTCACCGCTGCTGTAAGGTATTTTACTTACTATTTTACCATCTTTTTGAGGTTGATTTAGCTTATCTTGCCTTGGCTATGGATATAATGGCCAATATATTGACCATAATATACATATAGTAAGAAAGATAGGGCTTACCTGGCCTGGACTACAGTAGGTGATAAATTACAGTAGCAGATGAGAGAAAAAAGGAGCACAGCCATCCGCATCCAGAATGCATGAAATGGCAATGGGGCAACTCCAAGTACAATAAAAACAAATTGTTTAGTTAATTGATCAGCTTACAATGGGGTAAGACAACGCACCAACGCGTTTCGTCCATAAAGGACTTTCTCAAGGTGAGGACTGCACGCTGAAGAATCCATTCCATTTGGAACTTAGTCAGGTATAGAGCAATAGCCCTTTTATTATTACCTCTCAAAACTGTGTGGGATTGCTTATGGATTATATCCCATGGGGGATTCATGTCTCTAAGGGACACTTGGATGTGGCAGCTGTGTGGGCACCACTAGGTCTCCTTCCCCTGGGATGAACATCTCTGTTAATTATACAGTGGTTCTGGAGTTTGGATTCATTTGAATGGACTTATACTACTGATGATCTTGATTTGTGATGCACCAACTCACCACATATCGATAAATTACAGTATTTGCGGTATTTCTGCTGTTGATCCCGTTTCGATAAATATCAGAACTTGATGGCAGTTTTTACCTAAAAATGCAGTATTTGGCCCCTTTTTTCTTAGATCCGATAAAAAGTGCTTTATTTCGCTTTTTAAAGTGCAAAAATGTACAGTATCGCAAGATAAAAATATGGCACTATTTTTGCGATTAAACTGCATTTTTAGATTACCGCAGTTTAATATATCTGGCCTTATATGGGATATAAATGTAAATCTACTGTATATAATGTCTGCACTATTTGAAAGTTGCTCCAAAGGAGGAAAAACATAATGTGTAAAATGAGAGAACAGTGGAAGAAAAGATAACAATTTGGTGCAGTATATCGCAAAAATATGGAACAGAAAAATAGAAATATGGCAAAAGCCACCGGTATCACATTCCAGACGTACGGAAGTGACGACAGACATCAGGAACACTTAGGTGCCTATGTAATAAGCAGCGATAATCCACTTATCGCCAAAAAAGCCTACTGATATTCAGTAAGTAGGTAAGTGGTGTAATGGTGCATCACCATAGATAGCTCATTAGTATACTGATAATACCATAAAAGATCCAAGTTCAAGGACATAGAGTATAATCCATAACATCCCAGGGTGAGAACCCAGAGGCCTGGTGGTCCCCCCGCGGGTACCCCAATATAGGTCTCCTAATGGTGGTGTACTACACCCTGGGGAAATAACTCAGTCAGTCCAGCACTGGAGGGTAAAATAATAATGGGTCAAGGCCCTTTACCTCCCTTAGTGGTGTCCTTGATGGATGAATCTGTTCCAGCGTGCAGTCCTCTCAGGGTAAACACAAGCAGCAGAGATGTAGAGGAGCACAGCAGCGTTTCTTGGCAGCATACCAGCTAGTAGGTCGCCAAAATGAGGGTAACTCCAAGCAGGGATAAGTATTAAAAAGGTTCTTTAATGGTCAGTGCACCTGGTGCGTTCCTACCATTGTTTCTTTTGCACTGACCATTAAAGAACCTTTTTAATACTTATCCCTGCTTGGAGTTACCCTCATTTTGGCGACCTACCAGCTGGTATGCTGCCAAGAAACGCTGCTGTGCTCCTCTACATCTCTTCTGCTAATATTCAGTAAGGTCCGATAAGTCGGCGATAAGAGAACTTATCGGCAAAAAAAACAAAACGCGTGGCGATCAGCCACTTATCGCCATCTTTTCAAAATCGTGGTATTCTAGTAGCCCCAATTAGCTTATCGATGCAAATTGCTGCCTAGAATTGAGATTTCCTCTCAAAATCGTCTCGCCTGGAAAAGTTGGCAAGAGGATGGTGAGAAGCCGCCGAGAAGCTGCAAGACGGGACTTAGATAAATAAATGCTGTTTTTACACATATGTTTAAAGCATGGAGTCTTTGGAGCTGACACGTATTGCTTTGTAAGTGTGATGCCGTGGTCTTGAAAAGTATGAGTTGTAATAAATATAAATGTTGAACTTTATGAACTTATTGTGTCACCGCTTAGGTTATGAAGGGTTGAGATATCACTTGTTGATGTTCTTTTTATATAGGGGGTTCATGAACATTTACGTTAATCAGGCACACTGGATATTTCTATCGGGATGTTCTTAAAGGTGCAGTTCAAACAATATCCTACATGTGTGTTTAAAATAATAAATCATTTATGTGCTATGATAAAATACTTACACAAGTCAAACTAAAACATACCATACATTTTCCTTAAAAATGAATAATGTTTAGAATGTATAAAGCTTTAGCAAAGTGACAGACCCTTCCTCTTGTGATTGGCTCCGCCTCTTGATCCCCGGCCTCTCTCTAGCATTGCAGCAATTGTATCTATTGAGTGGCCAGTCCTATAAAATTGATGGGCAACATTTACCACAATGCTGTACAGTAAATGAATTAAAGAACCAGATCATGCGATGGATTACTACAGGACAACTGATCGATCTGCAACGTAGCTAATCATTTGTCAGTGTGCAGATTGTTTTGATGCACATATTTAATGTGACAAAATACACACCATTTGTGGCTTTCTTCACTTTGAACTGCATCTTTAACATATAAAGAGAATTATTGTGACAGTGTTGACATATGGTCTCACTGGTTACATACGTTTAAACATTTAACAATAATGGGTAACCTGTTCACTACATGTTTTATTCTGTCATGCAGTAACAATTTTTTTTTTTACTATGGTGTTTAGTCCTTTCAATCAAGACTTCAATATGTTTATAATGGTTTTCACATGTGAATTTTGTTTGTTAATTTGTGTGTGTGGGAATATAAATCTCAAAATGCTTAAATGCTTCAGTAACAATGATCCGTAACCGCTAATTGTTACTGCAATTTCTGACTGTTGGGTACGTTAGAAAGCCTGACATTACAAACATCTGCTTTTCATTGACTAAACAAGGTATACGAATAGGTACGTCACAACTTCAGTAAAAATCAGTTTACCATGCTAATGAACACATATTCATTGTTTACAAACACATATGGAGGGTATTGTTTCTAATGATTTGTTATAACAGCTTTAATTATTTAAAGTCACATGAATTCATTACATACCTAATTAACCACATCAAATCTCACACTTACTTAGTGGGTGAGATGGCGGGTGGAGATATGGATATAGAGTTGAGACACGTTATGTTGAGGAGGGGAGAGGGAGGATAGGGGAGAGGGAGGAGAGAGCCAGGACAGGAAAGGGAGGAGAGGGATGGGTGCCAAGGAGAGAGGGGAAAGGGGAGAGGGAGTGAGAGGTACAGGAGAAGAGAGGGAGGAAATTGAGAAGAGGGGACAGGAGAGGGGAGGAGATGGGAGGGAGACGGGAGAGGGAGAGGGGAGGAGGGGAGAGGAGAGAGGTGGTGCCCCGGCAACGTGTATACCATGACAGAACACTTTTGGAGGGTCATAGTGAGGTGGAAAATATTATCCAATAGTGTAATACATTCTAAAATACATTTAAAAAAAATACATACAGCAATATATAGATCTCAAATGTAAACATTTGATCATCTGCAACCTAATTTAGTAACAACACAATGTTGCATGTAGATTGTTATGTGAAATTAGAGATTATCATAATTTAAATCAATTTAATTTAGACAGTATGAGTTATTACACATGGACATAAATATATAATGATGATGTATATTCACATTTGCTAGGAATTTGTGATACTCACTGTTTTCCCACTCTGGCAACTCTATGTTACATCCAAGATGTTGCTTAAGATGATCGAAAATAGCAGGCACCATTGCTGTAAACATTTTTTATGTGTTGAATATTATTTATGAACAAGCATCTAACAAATAGTACACATTGCTGGAGTCCGAGCTGAGACACCACTCTGTGAACGTCAATTCTTCCTGGGATGGCTCAAGAACAATGTATTTCTCATCTGATAGGTGCCATGATTGAACCCTTACACGATTGTTGTATTTCCCAGGAACAGTATCTCTGTCCAGGATGTGGTATTACTCGACTAAAGCAAGCTTCAATGGATAAGTTGTAGCGAATTGAATTGTTCCATTTGTTCGGGTGAGTTGCTTCTTTGTAGAATTGATAGTTTTGAATGATATAGTCATATATTTCACTGGCAGTTGCTTTCTTATCATCCTTGCTTTCGATGGCCTTAAAGATCATATATGCATACATATATAAATATATATATACATACATACATATATATACGTATATGTATGTATGTATGTATGTATGTATGTATGTATATATATATATATATAGGTATCTAGGGGTCTTCTGAGCTCTATATTTCCAGACGACATGTCTCATACCATGAACAATCTAGTTTGAAATAGAGTCCCTCAAAGCATGTTTCATTAGAACACATTTTTTTTTACTTTTAATCAATGTGATGTAATGTCCAAGGTCTAAACACAAAAGGCAATGTGTATGGACTATCAACTCCCCCAACCAGGTGCATGAACTAAGTGGATGATACCATTGCTGGCCATTTAGAAAAAAAATAATTAAGGCATCTTTAAAAAAAAGTAAACTTCTTATGGCAGCACATTCATGAAGTTACTTGTAATAATTGACTATTGTTGTGTGTGCAGGAATCTCTCTCTATAAATATATACTTTGAAATATATATATAAATATATAAAATTAAAAATTAATAGACGATACCTTTGTGTGATTAACGAAATGCTTTTATTTGTGCGAACCTATAAATAAAAGCATTTTGTTAGCCACAGAATGGTATCGTCTATTAATTTTTGATTATTGAAGCTCGGCTAACATGGTACTCTGGTCTCACTCTCTCCCTCTCTATCTCTCTCAAGTGGACATGTGAAGCTTAATGATAATTTAGAATTAAAAAAAAATAATACTACATAGGAAGTCAACAAATTAAGTCATTAATAATATATTTAAACATATTGTCATGACATTTGCTCGGTAACACAATCCATGTTTCCTTAAGATGTATTGACAATTAGCATTACACAGACAATTAGAGGAGCTGTATGTACTGTAGTATTAATTCTGGATATATACTATATTTTGAGGTTCTAATTGTACATACTTGTGCGCTACATCCTTTTTCTGTTGCTCTCCCCCTTACATGCAGTGTACTAGTATGTAATATAATGTTAGTGTATTTGTTAAAAAAAGGAATTTTTAAAAAAATGTAGTGAACGTTTTGACAGCGATTACTGCTCTTGTTTGTCAAATGAAAATTTGAAGAACATGTACTCCCTGTTACTATATTTATGAAAGGACATTTTTAAAGCACAGATATTATAATTAGACCAACAATGTTGGTTTCTAATAAAGAATGTTTGTGTATGTATTAGCCAATAACAGCAACAAACAAAAGTAAATCAAATGTTTTTTTTTATTCCTTTTGACGCAGAAAACTTTGCGACCTAGTCACTGGGCGTGTGCTTCGTGCATCTTGGGTACGTTGTCTACCTTGCCCACGAACATTTGGCATTATTGGACGCACAATTACTATTTCGGGTGATGTTGGTAGTGGAATAATGACAGTTTGGTGTGCCAATGGGACTTGAGCTACTGGAGGGATGACAGGTGTCTGTTCCAATGGGACTGGAGCCACTGGAGTGATGACAGATGTCTGTGCCAATGGGACTAGAGCCACTGCAGTGATGACAGGTGTCTGTGCGAATGGTACTGGAGCCACTGGAGGGATGACACGTGTCTGTGCCAATGTTGTTTGAGCCACAGGAATGATGACAGAAGGTTGTAGTGGCAAGTGTGCTGTTGGCAGTGCCATTTTGACCAAAAGTTGTTGTGTCAAGGGTGCTGCATTAACGTTTACAGTTGCCTTCAAAGGTTGTGCTTGTTTAATTTTTTCCATGTTGACGAAACTGGACTCAATTATTTTCTAACTCATTTTCTCGTCTGTCCTCTCAATGTTGTTGTTGTTTCAGGTGTTTGTGCAAAAACATTTACTGCTGGCAGAGACGCTTCACTTCCAGTTTGATGAGACGCTTCACTTCCTGTTTGTGGAGACGCTTCACTTCCTGTTTAGGGAGACGCTTCACTTCCTGTTTGTGGAGACGCTTCACTTCCTGTTTGTGGAGACGCTTGAATTAGTGTTGTCGGAGACAAATCAATAACTGTTTGTGGAGACAATTCTCTTATTGTTTGCGGAGCCGCGACAATGATTGGTGGCGCAAAATGTGCGATTAGTGGTTTCGGTGAAGGTATAATCCATGTCTCAGGCGAAAAAACTGCACCACCTACAGATGAAGATGCAGGATAGCATACTGCAGAGGCACAAAGCTCATTTTGTTTAATTAAACTTTGAGCTACCGATTGCATCGAACTGTTATGTATTTTAAATTCATCACTATTCCTGATGAAAATGTCTTTGATATTTCTGATTTCAGATAGCATTTTGTTATGAACCCCCATACATTCTTCATGACGTGATAAGTAGGATTTCAACAAACGATCTTCTGATTGCTCAATTGAAGCCAATTGCTCCTGGTGGGCACGATCAAGATGGTCACGAGAAGATTGGACATGGCTTAATTCTGGACTCTCAGGATCCATACTGAATGACAAACACGGTGAATCGGATAATCCCGCTCTGCTTCTAGGAGATGGTATTTCTGTTGTTAACAAATCAGGACAACATTAATTTGATTGTCACAGAAAAAGTAACGGTCACATAGTTCCTTGTTACAATGCGTGCTGATTTAATTGTCACTAACATCAAAAATTATTACGTCAGACTCATAATTAATAACATGTCTGCTGGACAATTGTGCATGACTAATTTGGGGACATTTAAACGGTACCTATTGAGTCTGCCATGCAGCCAAGCAACATAATTACTTGGGAGATCACACAAAGATTACATGATTTGACACATCAACAACACAATTTATAGTTGACTGCCACATCATAGGTGTAATGTTTTTTTTCAGACAAACTCTGTCGATGTCAGTCACACCTGACTCTGTTCCATGGTCATATGAATGTGTACTTGTGGCATACAAAGTGCCACACAATATTTGTAAAAATTGATGGCCTCACCTTCCATTAATGGGCATGACACTTGGGATGCAGTGGCTGGCACCAGGGATGCAAGGGCCACTATGTAGAGTTTACAAAAAGACTGTTGTTAATAAGGGCAAGTACTGTATGTAAACTTAACATTATCTGTAATATGAGTACTTTTTTATTTGGTACATTGAAATTTAATTATGCATTAACAATACAAACAGACTTTTTAGGTTCAAGGTTCTACTTGGCAGGTCGTTTTACTTTCTAGAGTACTTTGATTTTGGCGCACAGAAACTTTTTTTAACGACATTTAATTAACATCTGCATGCCAGTGTAGTGCATTTCTGTGTGCCAAAAAAGAAGAAAAAACTATGTTTTGATGCTGATTGCAGATTGAGAAGTTTGAGGTTAGTACATTGGTGAATATAAGCGCAATTTAAAATGAGATTTTGGTGAACCAATTTTGCTCAAATAAAGCAGTTTTCAATCCTTAGTATATAGGCCGTATTATTTTCTGTTGTACATATGTTTATTTCTTTATATGCAATATAGTTTATTATATTAAATAAAATCTCAAATGAAAAAATATACAATGATCATTTCTGTCCATTAACTAAAATGTAGTTCCCAGGTCTGATGTAATATCAGAAAATAATTAGGTATTAAAAACTATATTATCATTATTCCAATTTATTAGCTTTGTAAAACAATAATTTCTGATGTTTTCTTCCTGTCATTTTGATTTATTCGTGGTTCCCTTATATTACAGCCTTCAGGCACCATATGAAATACAGGGGAATATTTACTGTATTAAACTCCCACAAAGTAGATGTACGTAGTGTTTGGGTCAGTGTCACTGGAAAATCTGTTAGTCAAGTGTCTTAAACAACACATCTAATTATAACTCATGTCCCAGAATTTTGGTATGATTCAATGGCAAAATAAAACCGGATAGAACCCAAGTGAATGTTTACTCGTGGCACATGTCCTAGATATAACAGGTGCTCAACAATACCAGCCCTGCATGGTCACAGAACTGCCAATTGTACAAAGAATGAAGTAGTAGTTGCTCTCCAGTGGTCTTCAACTCGCAGAAAGATTTATTGAAAGATCTTTGCATCAATAAATCTTTCTACAATTTGAAGACCACGGAAGTGCCGCTACTTCTTTACTCTTCGTAAAATAAAACCTGATCCATCGGTGTCTAATCTATGGGGCTTATTCACGAAACTTCGATAAATCAGTGCACTGCCGAGTTACTTTGCATTGTTTTACCGCTCTATAAAACATGTGTGTCAAAACAATTTTTTTTTGGACGTTTGGTTAAAAAAAATGCAAGATTGCACTACTTGTTTGTTTGTTTTGTTTCTAAGTGTTATCGCACTGAAACTATTTGTTTAAACTGCAGCAAAGAAGAGCTGCATGGAGACGCGGTGTCTCCATGCTCGGCACTTGCAGGCGATAATGCAGTTTAAATATTAATTTTAATAATAGTGTACGGGAGCAGGGGATCTACTGACCTGAACCGCATTGATTTCAGCCTTGGTAGTCCCTGCTCCCGTGATAGAGGCTCTGGTTCGTGGTGCCGGTATCCGCGCCATTTTAGGTAATGCTGAGGTAATAAAGCTGTGTTAATGTGAATTTTAATAATAGTGTACATGAGTAGGGGTCTCCTGAGCTGAACCGCATTTATTTCAGCCTCGGGAAACCCCTGCTTCCTGAGTTATAGACCCTGGTGCCGGTATCTCCTTTGCGTTTAAATCTCACGGTCACGGACACGAGATTTAAACAGTGCGGTGAAAATACGGGCAACCCATACCGGGGCCTGAATCTCGGGAAGCCGGGGGTCCCCAAGTCTGAAATCAATGTGGTTCAACTCCGGAGACCCCTTGCTCCCGTTCACTATTAGTAAAATTCACATTAAAGCAGCTTAATTATCTTAGCGGCTAGCCGCTAAGGCAATGAAGGGGTTAAGGCACAGTAGCTGGTTTACTGAGGGCCGACAGGTAGAGGGAAGGGGTACATAGCCCAGGGTGGATGGTTAGGGCTACCGGGAAGGTTGCCATAGGAGTTAACCCCTTCATTAACATAGATATAGATTACCATAGATTACCACCGCTAACATAATGAAGGGGTTAACTTCTACTGTCACCCAGCCGCAAGGCCTAAACACACACCCTGGGGCAACTACAAGCTTCACCCGCCCCCCTGTACCAAGAACTATGCAGTGCCTGTTATAACTTATGTTGTCAGTTAATGGCCTTATAATCTATTTCCCACAGTCCAACACTGACTTGCGTGTAACAGTTGTATGAGGGGTATAAAATGACCACCGTGTTTTTAATTTGGAAGCCCAACATATACAATATTTATATTGCTTTTGGATTATTTAGTCTGTTATCACACTATAAAACCTTCAAACAGATGTTATTTCTTGAAACTTGAACTAAATTTTGCATTAATCTGCCTCCCTCTTCAGCTTGTCAAGGAAAGTTGGAAACATATTTGTCAACTACACACAAAGAGAAATTGCTTTCAGAATTCATTGCACGATTCAATTTTAACTGCAGGGAATCCCTTAAAGAATCAGTAAATAAGCAACACAGGAATTAAATTAGCCCCTAGCTACTTTAAGCAAATAACCTACACATAAAATAGTGTTATCTAACTGACCAGTTGAATCTGGAATTTTTCCATTTTAAAGAAAGAAATTAAATGGCATGGCAGTATATTACTCTAATTTCAAATCCTCTGAAGCAGATAAACATTATCGCAAAACTGGCCATGGATTAAATTTACATAAGTATTGGTTGAAAAGGATGAGTTTCTATCTGACCAAAAATGGACAAATAAGTTCAATTTTCATAAAAAAATTGGAATTCATACATATTTGTAAGAGTAATGAAGTGTACTGAATATGAATGTGTGTGTATATATATATATATATATATATATATATATATATATATATATATATATATATATATATATATATATATAATTTAATATTTGGAAGCTGAAGCATGAACAAATTCAGTTTTTCTGTGTTTATCCCTGTCAGTGGGTAATGCTTTGCAGGATTCCAGATGTATTAAATTGTATTTGTATATACAGTGTCTGAACAAAGAGAATATTTGTGGAATCCAACATTGTTCATTAGGAAGCAGGATTGAGAAAACTGGAAAGGCAATAATACGTTTAACTGTATACATTGAATAATGTGATATATTGTGATATATTGAATTTACCATGTACCACATTCTTTAAGACTTCTAAGGAAATTGATCCTGACAAAGTAAAGTGGGCACTCTGATCCAAGCAGTGGCTTTTGGATCTATGTAATCTTTTGTACAGCAACATTTGTTTATCTTATCCACAGTAACACAGTATACAATGCCAAATCACCACTATAATAACACACTACTAGAACTATTATTAGTGTCAGACTAGCAGTGTGTGTGTGTGTGTGTGTGTGTGTGTGTGTGTGTGTGTGTGTGTGTGTGTGTGTGTGTGTATGTATGTATGTATGTATGTATGTATATATATATATATATATATATATATATCAGTTTTGCCTATTCTTGTGGGGTTGTTGTTACAAAAGGAGGAGAGGAATGTGGGGTCCCTTAAAATACTATATATATATATATATATATATATATATATATATATATATATATATACAGTGGTCGACAAATCACTAAAAAATCTACTCGCCGAACACAAAAATCTACTCGCCACCTAGTACCACACGTGTGCTACTTGGGCCAATAGGAGCTCGCCACAATGAGGAAGGTCCCGTTGGGAGGACCGAAACGTTGGCGGCCTTGTGTTACTGAATATACACTTTTTTGATACCATACCTGCAGTGTGCTGTCTCTTTTTGGCTATCAGGATCCTCTGGTCTCCATATGTCTACATACTCTCTATGGGACAAGCATCTGCCTCCTGCAACAAAACCGTGAGTGCTAATCTCCATACCTGACTATATATATATATATATACACACACACACACACACAGTGGTTGACAAATCACCAAAAAATCTACTCGCCGAACACAAAAATCTACTCGCCACATATTACCACACGTGTGCTACTTGGGCCAATAGGAGCTCGCCACAATGTTAAATCCACTCGCCCAGGGTGTGCAAATGTATAGGTTTGTCGAACACTGTATATATATATATATATATATATATATATATATATATATATATATATATATATATATATATATATATATATATATATATAGCAACTGTAAATATTACTGTATGTTCATTTGCATGTCTTAGACAGGTCTGCAACCCTGTCTTTCTCTATTGTCACCCAGCATACAGCACTTCCACTGCAGCAAGGGATTCTGGGAAATGACATGCAAATGAGCACTCAGTGCCACCTTTTGTCTCAAGCTCGTATTACACAAGCCAATCCTCAAGCCAATGCATGCTGTTTTAAACACAGCTTTTAAACAGAGACTGGGATGAGATGCAAAATATATATATACATACACACACACACACACACATACACACATACACACATACACACATACACACATACACACATATATACATACACACACACACACACACACATATACATACACATGCAGTATTTTAAGGGATCCCACACTCCTCTCCTATTTGTAACAACAACCCCACAAAAATAGGCAAAACTGATTTTTATGGTGAAAAAAGGTCACAACTTTGTTTAAATGTAACATATTGTGATGGTAGGGGGTATGAAAGTAAAGAGATGGGATACCGCTCAAACCTAAATATCAGATAATATATAAAGTAAGCCTGGTGCACGGGGAAATAACATATAATTACAACAGAAAAAAGTGACAGAGGTCACAGCAGTCCCCTATTACAGTAGTTGCACTCAAGGAAAAAGTCAAAATTAATAACAAAGATATTAATATCCACAGTATGGACTTAAAGTCCCAATAAATGTGTAAACAAATGCTTAAGGATACAATATCCACTGAAAGACTGGTATGTCTGAAATAACACCATATATGAAAGACTGGTATGTCTGAAATAATACCATATAATCCAAATAAAAGGACCATATATGTCCACAGTTAAATGTCTTATACGGTATTATTTCAGACATACCAGTCTTTCAGTGGATATTGTATCGATATTGTATCCTTAAGCATTTGTTTACACATTTATTGGGACGTTAAGTCCATACTGTGGATATTAATATCTTTGTTATTAATTTTGACTTTTTCCTTGAGTGCAACTAATTGGGGACTGCTGTGACCTCTGTCACTTTTTTCGATGGTAGGGGGTAACCAGGCTATCAAATAAAGTTTAAGCCCATTTTGGTTACCCCTGATCCGTGTATAAGGGTTTAGGAGAGTTAGGTCTTGGGCCCAGTAACCTCGTACTGTTTCCATGTACTGTATGCAATAAAAGTATTTTATCTGTTTTTCCCATTCCGGGCGTACCCGGGAATCATGCCTGATTCCCGGATATATGTAGGCACATTGTGGATGTCAGTCCAAGACACTCCGTGCCACCTACTACCATCCAGAGGGCATGCCAATCACCCAGGATACCATCCTAAGATGGAAAGAATTGGTGGAATACCAGATACGTGACACAGTGGCTAAAGCTATAAGCTAGGTCATTCAACAGAACAACACCTCCTTGGTGAAGCATGCTCCTATCGACAGAGTCACGGTCATCGTGAGGAAATGGGACATGTTCTGCATGGAGTGTGGTCTCCTCTTCAGGGTCGTCCCGTATCATAACCACCCGACAGGAAATAACTAGTCCTGCCTTGATGCTTGAAGTACCAGATTCTACGCTCTCTTCATGATGATCAAGGACATCTGGGCATAGATAAGACCTTCAGTCTAGTTCTTCTGGCACTGTAGAAAGTGCCTGCGGTGCATACAGTACAACGGAAAACAGATTGTGGATATAGTTCCCACGATCTGATTGACTCAAGTACCGTTTGATGGCAGCCATGTTGCTTTTGATGATGTCATTTTAAAGGGAAAGGAAGCACAGCTATTCTGATTGGCTGGCTTCATTTCTTTTACATGACGTCATAAAAAACAGAAAAAAAACAAAGGAAAAGCACATGGGTTTCATTGGCCAATCAGAGCCATGGGAACCATTTGCAGAAAATGTGACGTCATAGGCCTATAAAACTCTATGCAGCCTCATTTTACGGCAAGAAGCCGAGAAGGATGGACCTCCTTCACCAAGAGGACCTCATGGGCGTGCCTGCAGAAGCTGAAGAAGAAGACCCCCGAAGACCCGAAATTGGATTACAAATTACATATGAAGAAAAAGAAAGAAGAAAAGATTTGTTTTACCTGTGGCCTGTTCCTGTTCGTGGATTGGTTAGAGAGCATGCGGTGTCCCCGGGATTCGGAGGGTGAAGACATCTAAAGGTAAGTAAAAAAATGGAATGTATGTTATTTTTCTTTTACAGGTTTTTTATTTTTATTGTGATTTCATTTTGTTTGGATGCTCATTCATTGCCACTGTATTTATGTATGTCTCTATGGATATACATACATTTAGGGGACAATCAATGGTTGTTTTTGCAAATGCTTGTATTGATGTATTTTAAATGTATTTTACTTGTTTGTTTAGAAATGTTTGGGCAAATTAAATTAATTTTTTATTTAGTAAGATGTAATTTTCAGTGCTGTTTAAAATTGTTTATGTCAGTGGGTGCTTCTTTTTAATAGTGGCTTCTTTTTGGTACTTAGATTTTGTTGGATGGTGTTTACTTTGAGCTTTCATTTATTTATTAATGGTTTTGTTTTGGTGTTTTAATTGTTAATTGTGGTATTTATTTTGGAATGGATTAATTGATTTGTGGTAATTTAGTTCTGTTGACTCTTGATTTATTTTTATTTTCTGATTGTTTGGATGGCATTGGATCTTGTTTGTGATTGTTTATTTTAGTTTGACCATTGACTGGTATAGTCTTAAATGATGCACAGATTATATGGGCATCATGTACCCACTGTGCCATTCAATTGTTTCATTGGCATTTGTTATCTATTTAATTGGCTATGTGGTGTGTTTTATTTTGCTATGTGGTGTGTTTTATTTTGCTATGTGGTGTGTTTGATTTTGCTATGTGCTGTGTTTGATTTTGATATGTGCTGTGTTTGATTTTGATATACAACAATGGGAAAGGGGAAAGGGGTAGAAACCCTCGCATCAGCCTCTAATCAAAAAGAATTGACAACGGTGCAATAAGGGGAAGGAGCAGAATTATTTCAAATAAACAAAAGACACCCTGTGGGCAGCACTCGTTGTAAGCAAATATGAATTGGTGATAGATTTAAAATTAAAATGCTTTAATCGTATAATTTAAAATAAATGTCAAAATTGTTGAAAGAATGGACAACTGACTGTGGTGACAAAATACAAAAAACAGACAAAAATATATAAAATACTATAACTGAGATCTAGGGGTAGAGGTGGAGTACCCACCTAACTGCTAATTAGCAGAGATAAACAATAAAGGACTGAATAGTCAACCCCCTAGTTCAGCAATGACAAGGTTAAAAAGCCTGTTCATATTTGCTTTGATTTTGATATGTAATGTTTTTTATTTGGGCCTGGTTTTTTTTTTTTTTTTATAACTTATATTTTATTGAAATAATTGTACAAGAAATACAATAAAACATACATTGCATGGTCGTCTTGTGCATTACAATAAATTAAATACAATCATTAGGACATATAGTTGAATTGTATAAATCGGGGTCACACGACTTCGCGCCCTACTGAGACGTGTAGACTGGGGTAAACCTGGGGTTGGGGGAGAAAAAAAACAAAAGGGGAGGGGATGGGGGAGAGGAGGGAGGATTAGGGGTTGGGAAAGGAGATGGGGCGGATTGGTATCTATACGTGGTTTTTGGTACCACTGAGTCAATGCCGATTATTCCTACTGTCGGGAACGATGTGTGGGAGAGAGCTCGTATCGAATGGAAGGTATGTTATGTTTTTGGGGTCTTTGTGAGCACTCACTCCTAGGGGAGAACGCATCTATCGCTATCATTGCCAGATTGTTTTACGCTCAACCCCGGTTATATCTGTCTGTGCCAGCCATGGCAACCAGACTTTTAGATAATTGTCGCCAGTGTCGTTAACCAGACTCGTTAACTTCTCCATCTGGCAGATAAACTACATGCGATTCCGAATCTTTGGGATGTTTGGTATATCGGGACGTTTCCATAATGCTGCGATCTCACACCTCGTTGCGATTGCGAAATGTGCAATTAATTTGTTATGTGATTTTGATAGGCCCTTTAGGGGTCTGTTCAGGAGGAACAGCCATGGGTCTGGGGGAATAGTGAGGTCAAAAATCCTCTGTATCCAATTCCTGATCTCTTCCCAGATTTGGGATATTCGTGGGCAAGACGACAGCATATGTATCAAGTCGGCCGTTCCCCCACACTGTTTAGGGCACAGTGGGGAGGAACCCGGCACAAACTTAGATAATTTGAGTGGGGTGAGGTACCATCTCATAAGAACTTTATATGCGTTCTCCTTTAGTGCGGTGCATTTAGAGCTTTTTGCCGTAGCTAAAAAAATGGTGTTCCAATCTTCATCCTCTAGGGTCTCTCCTAGGTCTATCTCCCATTGGGTTCTAAATGATGGTGAATGTTGGATTGAGACTAAAGAATCGACTACCTCTCCTTATATTGTTGATATAAGTCCCTTAGTGTCGGTTTCTGCCCAACAGAGCTTTTCGAATTTTGTCAAAGGGGGGTAAGGGGCAAGTTTGTTATAGAATGCTCTTATCTGGAGGTATTTAAAGAATTCTGCGTGGGGTATGTTTTTTTCTGATCTGATATGATCGAATGATTTAATTTTTAGATTATAACCCTCCAGGTCTTTAATCCTATTGTATCCATTTGATCTCCATATTGAGCTATTACTGCCTAATAGGCCGGGTGCGAACATCGGATTATTCGCAAGGGGGGACATCAGGGAGTTGCCTGATGTGAGAGAATTCTTAATTTTCAATGCTTCCCAGACCGATAAGGAGTTGGTCATTGAGGTGAGCGGCAGATCTATGTGTTTTCGTGCACTTTTGGGTAGCCAAATCAAACTGCTAAGCTACAATGGGGAGCAGGCAGCACCTTCCAATTCCACCCATCTTTTCAATTTAGGGTCGAAATGCCATTGTATAATGTGACTTAATTGAGCCACTTTATAATATGATAACAGGCAGGGTACCGCTAGGCCTCCCGCTATAACCGATCTTTTCATATTTAGTTTATTGACTCTCGTTTTTTTCCCTTTCCAGATAAAGTTTCAGACTGAAGCGAGAGTATATCCTTCAGTTTGAGTGGCACTGGTAAAGTCTGGAAGAGGTATAGGATACGGGGAAGTAAATTCATTTTAATGCTATGTATCCTACCAATCCAAGAATTTTTCTTGGAGGCCCATCTGGAGAGGTCTTTTTTCAATGTGCAAATCAGGTTGGGATAATTTGCGGTATAGATATTTTTTGCACTTTTTGTGATGTGAATCCCTAAATATTTTATGGATTTCTTTTGCCAGTTAAATTTAAAGTTCAATTTTAACAATTTCTCTGTGTGACTAGGGAGATTGATGTTTAGAGCTTCTGATTTGGATTGATTTATTTTGAATCCAGAAACTTTGGAGAATCTGTCTAGTATGTCAAATAGGTTCGGTAGGGAGGTGAGGGGTTTTGATATGATTAATAAGATATCGTCCGTGTAGACGGACGTTCACAGAGGTACACAATTGGAGGCTTTTATAAGGTGAAATTATAACAGCCTTTATTGTGCCTTTTCCTTTTTATCAGGAAATCATCCAAACACAGGGGGGGGGGACAAAGCTTCTATTCACTTGGGAGTATCTCTAGTGAAATCCCATGCAATTCACAACTCCTAGTTAAGCAGGTCTCCCAGCCCCAAACACATAGCATGACATAAGCAGATATAAGAAGTCTCTTTAGAATAAAAGTCTTATCTGTTAGCTGCTGTAGAGTAAGCTTCTCTGCTCTCCTGGAACCACACCCGTGCGTGCACAGAAAATCAGCATCCAGGTTTAGAAGTCTTATTTGGTGTCTTGCAATCAGCTCTGCTGTTTCTTCTTGACAGAGCTCAAGACAGGTCAGCTCCAGAGATCTGTGTTCTCCAAAGTTCAGCCCACAAGTGAGCTAAGGAGTCACTTCCTGTCTCAACAGAAAGGCTTTTGTAAGCCACCTGTAATCAGGCAGGTGGTGTTAGTTAATTTGCTACAAGTAGTTAACCACCACACTGCTGAATTAGAGGCACATTTGTGAACAGGGATAAGTCCCCTGTTACAGTCCGCATACAGGGCCGCCTTGTGTGATTGCGAGTATGCGTTTAACCCTGAGATATCTGGGTTGTCCCGTATGTGTGCCGCCAAAGGTTTGATACATAGGGCAAAGAGGAGAGGGGATAAAGGGCACCCATGTCTTGTGCCACTCTGAATCTTTATGGGAGTGAGGGGAAACCCTGATGTATAACCTTGGCTGTTGGGCCTGAGTAAAGAGACATAATCGCTCCACTCACCAGACCCCCGAATCCGAATGCTGCGAGCGTTTCTTTAAGATATGGTCAGTCAATCCTATCAAAAGCTTTTTCTGCATCCAGACTTAATAACATACTTTGATTGTTATTTTTGTTTGCCAATTCTAGCAGATCAATAAATCGTCGGGTGTTGTCCGCTGCCTGCCGCCCCTTGATAAAGCCGACTTGATCTGGGTGTATTAGTCTGGGTAGGATTAGACTCAATCTGTTGGCCAGAAGTTTAGCATATAGTTTGATATCAGTATTAATTAAGGATATAGGCCTGTAACTTTTACAATTCAGCGGATCCTTACCAGGCTTGTGTATTAGTGATATTGACGCTCGCAGCATGTCTCCGGGGATTGGAGCTCCCGCCAAAATCGCGTTGAACATGTGGAGCAGCCTTGGGGAAAGTGATTTCGAAAAGTTCTTATAATAAAGCCCCGAGAAACCATCAGGACCAGGTGCCTTTGATGATTTGAGTTCTTTGATAGTTTGTGACACTTCTTCTAAAGTGAAGTCAGCGCCTAGTTTTTTCCTATCGCTCTCTGTCAATCTCTCTAGCTTTGAGCTGGCCAAGAAATCTCTTAAAGCCTTGCTCGTTTTGCTGTTATGTGCCACTTTCTGCCCATCATATAAGGAACCATAGAAAGAACCAAATTCTTCTACCATCTTTTTGGGGTTGGCTGTGTGGATGCCAGATTTTAAGCGTAAAGCTTGGATATTAAACTTAGATTGTCTCTCTTTTAGCGCTCGCGCCAGCATCGTATCCGGCCTGTTAGCTTTTTCATAGAACTTTCTCTTAGACCAACTTAATGAGTTATCGGCCCTGGAAGTCAGTAACATATTCAGTTCAATTTTGGTATCTTTTAATGCCTGCGTTGTTTGTTTGTCTGGGCGGTTTTTGTGAGATGTTAGGAGATAGTGGAGTTTGTTTTGGAGAATAATAATTTTGGCATCTCTCTCCCTTTTCCTTCTAGCAGTGATGCTGATTAATAGATCCCTTGCTGTTGCTTTGTGAGCTTCCCATAGTGTAATATGAGATTCTACAGAGTCAGTGTTTAGTTTAAAGAACTGTTCTATATCTTGGCCTATTGCATCGCAGATTTCGGGTATCTTTAAGATTGGCTCATTGAATTTCCAATTCGCCCCTGGTCTACAAGCCTGAATTTTATTGCACCGTAGCTCTATTGGTGCCTGGTCGGACCATGAAATATCATGGATCTCGGAGAGAGAGACCATAGGAACCAATTGACCCGAAACGAAAAAGTAATCGATTCTGCTATATGACATGTGTGGGTGGGAGTAGAATGTATAATCTTTGCTCGTCGGATGTATCTCTCTCCAAATGTCTACTAATTGGTTATCCTTTAGGTTTTTGAGTAGGGAAGCATGTGTCTTTTTATTGTCTGAGTCGTTTCCTCCCGATCTATCTAGTGATGCTTGCATTACGATATTAAAATCACCTGCGAGGATGATGCTACCCTGAGATACTGAACTTAGGATTCGAAAGAATTTATTAAAGAACGCGGCATCCTGTATACAGGGGGCGTATAGGGATGCTAATGTAATATATTGTTCATATATAGTGCCTACAAGTATACTAAATCTACCTTCTGTATCCTTTTTAGTTGTTTCGACTACAAATGGGATTTTGTTACTAAAGAGTATGGCTACTCCGTTCTTTTTAGCAGATGCTGAAGATGTGTAAAACTGGGAGAAGCCCTTATCTAAGAATTGGGGTGTGTTGTTTTTACTAAAGTGAGTCTCTTGGAGGAGTAACACATCTGCCTGCTTTCTTTTATAGTCGGAAAAGGCTAATCTTCTTTTTATTGGGCTATTAAAGTCCTTAACATTGTGTGATATTAATGTTAACGCCATATTTTACTGGAGATGGGGTGTGATGTGTTGTAAGAAAAATACTCACTGGTGGTGTTGAATCTTATTTTTCCTGTTGAAATTCTTGTTATACCTTTTTATGTTTGAATCTGTGGGACGGCACCTGGTACCCGGTATCCGGATGGGATGGGTGGGGGGGGGGGGGGGGGGGAGGGGTTGAACAGACTGGGAAGGCTACACGAGGGATAAAACAAAATAAATAAATTAATATGATAAATGAGAAAAATGAAAATGTGGATGAAAGAAAAACAAGAGCTCGCCTCGGGGGCCCCCGAAGACGGCTCCTGTGCCCAGAGGGTAGGTCTTCAGGCATCATCACCAGGATGAGCCAGCCTCCTAAATTGGAGTCAGACCTCCCTGGGTCTTGAGACTGGTCCCTTGTTTTTGGGGACCGCACAAGAGAACGCACACACTACGCCGGGGCTAGGCCCGTTGGCTTTCTTCTGTTAATTGAACTAAACTGCGGCAGATAGATTAAACAACTTGAACTTTAGATTATCTGTATACGTTAAAAGGCATCATTAAAAGGCATCATCTGCTACTGTATATGGGAACAATTCCTATCAAACAGTAATCCCTATGGAACTTAGATCATTTACTCTTTTAGTTTTGGGTTGAAACCTGAAAATGTAAATATTGAAAACATTGAAACATTGAAAACATTGAAAACATTGTAAACCCTTTAGCATTCAACAATTACAAGCTATAGATCTATCATATAATTAATGGACCCCCAGCCCTTCCTCCTGTCGGGCAAAAGCTAAATGTCCCATTCTCAGACTAGAGTCATTTCAGAGTCAATCTAGAGATTTAGCGGGCTCGTTGTAGTGATATACTGGCTGTTCAGAATGTACCTTAGAGAGTGGTATTATTTGGTGTTGTTGTATTTTATTAGACCATAGGTATAAAAGATCACTATACACAGCACTTAACTAGACCCAGCAATAATGAATAGTGACGAAAGTGTGGGATTCTTTCGTTCAAGTCTAGGAGCTAATATGGCTGTGGATTGGTGGTACGGAATATCTATGGTATTCTATATCTGTAGACTTGTTAGTGCGTGCTAGGATGTTAGAGGGTGTTAGAGAGTGTTAGAGTATGCTGTAAATCCACGTAGGTAAGATATACATGGGATATATATCTATACCCAAATTATATATATATATATATATATATATATATATATATATATATATATATATATATATATTGTATATATACATACACAGTACAGGCATACCCCGGTTTAAGGACACTCACTTTAAGTACACTCGCGAGTAAGTACATATCGCCCAATAGGCAAATGGCAGCTCGCGCATGCGCCTGTCAGCACGTCCTGAACAGCAATACCGGCTCCCTACCTGTACTGAAGCTGTGCGCAAGCGGGAGACTATAGAGCCTGTTACAAATGCGTTATTTACATCAGTTATGCACGTATATGACGATTGCAGCGCAGTCCATGCATCGATAAATGGGAAAAAGGGAGTGCTTCACTTTAAGTACATTTTCGCTTTACATACATGCTCCGGTCCCATTGCGTACATTAATGCGGGGTATGCCTGTATTTGAGTATCAAATAACTATAACTAATACATAGACAGAGTGAAGATGAGATTATGGAGCCTGGGAGATCTTCCTTTAGCTATATATAAACATAGTACATAAATAAATAAATAAACCATAATTGGCTAAGAAAATAATAAAAAGTAAAATAATAAGTAATAAAGTGACACGTAACATTGTAAATATATAAAAAATATAAAAATAAGAGTATAAAATAAAAAATATATATATAAACACAAAGGAAGGGCTTTAATTCAACTCCCCCTATGTGCCCATATAACACTTATACTTACTCTATTTATATTCTTCATACTGTGTACCTTATACGCTATACTCAATATATACTCCATATATATACCAAACATACTCCATATATACCATACTATATACTACACTATACTATGTCATGTTATACCATACCCTATACATGCACAGCACATGCACACATGCATACACCATACCACAACATGTACCATACTATACCATATATATACTTCGCTACATTATACTATACTATATTATATACTCTATATATTCCGTACTCTCTACTATATCTACTTATATCCGTGTGTACATATATATATGTACACATACCCACACACACACACACATCCACATACATACACATATACACATTTCTGAAAAATTAGCCTATTAAGATATATTTGGCCCAACTAAACATCAGTCTTATCTTTATTCTTTTAATTTTTGGGGCTGAAAATATCTGGGCTTTTGAACCTGTGGGTTGTATTAGTTTATTAGTGTGTGTGGTGTGTGTAGTGTTGTGTGTTGGTGGGGTGGTCACAAGGTGAGATTGCCCCCACATTACGGCTCTCCGTTGTTGTCTGTCTCAGGGGGAGAGTGTGCAGCTGCCCTGCTCTTCTATCTTCTTCCTGGACTCTTCATGTATCCGGGACTGTGATGACGTCATCGCCTGCGATGGATGGTCGGCCATTTTGGAGGTGGTGATGGATAGCCAGGATTCGCGAGAAGGGGGTGCGTGATGGTGACATCATACCAGGTTCGTGCCATCTTCATTGCAGCTCCCGCTCCGCTCTGGGAAGGGTCGAGGTAAGATGGCTGCCGCTCTGAGGTGGTGTACGGATCAGCTCCTGGCAGGGACTGGAATCTTGAGGCCGGGGTAAGTCCATTTGATAGCGAAGATTGGTATTTTAGCAGGGATGCGTAATCACTTGTCCTGAGCTTAGAGAAAGCTCAGATTTGTGAGGACTGGGTTTATTCAGAGCCTGATGTCTAAGGGGCCGTGTTGTTTCTGGCTTTGCCGGCTCCCACTTTATTCCAGGAGGGGCCAGGGGTACTGTTAGAGGTAGATGGTTGGCTAGTTGGTGGGGAACCTGGCAGGCTTCGGGTGACTCCGGCGATACCAAGTTTGGTCAGGAAACCCTCTCCGTCTGCAGGCTTCCTTAGGGTGTGAGCTACTCCGTTTTTGATGGAGAAAAGGGCACACGGGAACAGCCAACGATATTTAATGTTTTTGTCTCGGAGCACTCGTGTTATAGGGGCCAGGGATCTCCTTTTCATGAGGGTAGCCAGGGCCAGGTCCTGGTATACTTGGAGCTTAACCCTTCAAACTCCAGTGACCTGGCTTCCCGGGCAATTCTGCATACTTCTTCCTTGGTGCGGAAGTGATGGAATCTGGAGACAATGTCCCGGGGGAGGGTCCCCACTCTGTGGCTTCCCTCGCAGTGCTCTATGGCATCGGTCTAACCGGATCTCCGCTTCTGGTTTGTCCGGGAAGAGGTGCTCCAACCACTTGATAGTGAAATTCTCAGGGTCACTAATACTCTCGGGGACACCACGCAGCCTGATGTTGCATCGCCGGTCGTGGTTCTCTGCATCTTCCGCTTTGTCCTCCAGAAATCTGACCCTGTCTGTTAGAGTGGAGACTTGATCTTGTGTGTGGGTGATGGCAGCCATTGATTCATCAGTTTTTGTTTCGACAGTGTCAGTTCTCTCTCCCAGGGCATCTAAGTCTTTTCTGAGGGCCCATAATTCAGACTTGAATTTTTTTTTCATTTGTAAGCAGAACTCTTTCAAGTCCTTTCTTTACACCACTTCTTCATCTCCCTCATCCTCTGTAAAAAGATCCGTTTCAGGGTCTTTGCTGGCTGCCTGAGCGGGAATCTCCATCTTGTCCTGCTTATCAGATGGGGGCACCGCTCTCCTTCTAAAATAAGTGGAAACCGGCTGGCTCTTCGTGCGGGCGGCTTTGCCTGAAGCCATCTCTGCTGATTTAGGAAGGCTTTGCAGTATAGTGAGCCGGGAAGCGTTTGAATCTGCCGCTTATTTTTATCTTATAAATGCCGACGGGTGAGGAGCACTGGAATCAGGACTCCATTCAGACCAGCGTCACGCATGCGCTCCGGGCCTGTTTTTTAATCTTTCACTATTCTTTTGTATATTGGTAATGCCCATATTTGATGGCATGATGCACCCACTGTACCAATGAAAGGGTGAAGGGTGGGGGTGGTTGCCTGGGAATGGTGTTAGGCCTCCTGGGTGGGTAGTGGCAGAGGGTGGGTAAACCCCTTAATTACTTTTACGATTATTAACCGCTAAGGTAATAAAGGGGCTACGGGACATTAGAATGTATTTTGCTATGTATTCTTTCTGACAACGGAGGACATGGACCTGCAGTAAGCTGGCAAGAATGCCCTTCATATTGCCAGGGGAAAGTAGAACTGTTTTTATTTACTGTATTTATGCTTCATGGCTAATGTTGTGTTTAATAATGGGCAAATAATCTATTATCCATATCTGGATAATAGTTATTTTGTCTATTACTGTACTGTATGTGTTTGGGGGGAGGGGACGCTGTATTGATTTAAATGTAGGCCATATTTTATTTTTTTAAAATACAGGATTGGTACCGCAGGCCAGTGGGAACCCACGGGGACCACCCGAGGATCCCCGGACGCCCACGGGAACCACCTGAGGACCCACTGGGGACACCCGCTGGGAAGAACCAGGGGCCCCACAACTGTGGGGGCCCGGGGACCTGCAGGGTCCACCTGAGGGCCCCCCAGACACCCGTGGGAACCACCCAAGGGCCCACAGTCCCCCGTGGGAACCACCTGAGGGTCCCCAGACACCCATAGGGATGACCCGGGGAACCCCAGAAACCCTCAGGGACCACCCGTGGACCCCATTAGGGCCTGTGGGGACCTGTAGGGACCACCTGGAGGTCACTGAGCCTAGCGGGGACACCCATGGGCCCCAGACACCCGTGGGTTCACCCCAGGGTGCACTGTGGGACCTGCGGATACCTGTGGGGACAACCCGGGGACCCCCGTCAGCCTGTTGTATTAAGCCTGTGTGTAAAATAAATAAATATTTGTTTTATGTGGGGGCACAGGGTTGTGTATTGTTGTTTATGAAATTTTGGAATGGTTTATTGGGGCCTAGGAGGTGGGTAAAGGGGCTGTTGTGTGTATTTTTTAAATTGTGGGTAGTGGGGGTTGGTGAAGGGGGTATTGTCCCCAAGGATGTGTGTTTAGGCCTACCGGGTGGGTTGTGGGGGAGGGTGGGTTAACCCCTTAATTACTATAGCGGTTACTAACCGCTAAGGTGATGAAGGGGTTAGGGGACATTAGATTGTCTTTTTTTATTGTTCTGTATTGTTTGTAGCATCGGAGGACATAGACGGTGATGAGGATGATGACGGCCTTCATCGCGGCAGCCTGGCAGGGGGGAGTGCAAGATTTATTTACTTTATCTATGCTACTTAATGTTGTATTTTAAATGGGCAATTGCACTATTATCCATATCTGGATAATAGTAATTTTGACTATTATTGTACTGTATGTGTTAGGGGGTGGGTGGGGTGTATTTATTTAAAAGTATTTATTTATGTTTTTTTTGGGGGGGGGGCACAGGATTGGTACCGCAGGCAAGCGGGGACCCAAGGACACCTGCAGGGACCACCCGAGGGCTACCGCCAGCCTATAGCATAATTCCTGTGCATAAATTAAAAAATATATATTTTATGTATGTTAGGGGTGAATCAGAATGGCTGTGCTTCATTTGCCTTTAAGATGACGTCACGAAATCCAAGATGGCTGGCGTCACATGGTATTTCAGCCAGAGTGTGGAATTGGTTCCCACGATCTGATTGGCTGAAATACCATGTGACGCCGGCTTCGTGACGTCATCTTAAAGGCAAATGAAGCACAGCCATTCTGATTGGCTGGCATCATTCCCTTTAAGTGACGTCATGTCAAAAAAAAAAAAATTAAAGTCGGAACATGGTTGGAACAGCCAATCAGGTGGCTGTTAACCATTTTGAGGCTAAATGTGACGTCATAAGCCCTATTTAAGGCCGTGGCGCCTCATTTGAGCTCAAGAAGCCGACGAGACAGCATCGGCTGGGATTTAACATGGGGTATTTTGGATTGACAGATGAAGAAAGAAGATTAAGAAGAACAAGAAATGGTGACAGATGAAGATAGAAGAAGATAGAAGAAGGTGATTAAAGAAAGAAAAAAGAAGATTGGGGTACCTGATCCGGATCTTCATGGCGGATGGCATCGGATGCTGTTGGAGGCCTTCAAGGTACGTGAGCTTCCTATTACCCCGGGAGTCGGAGGGCCACCGCTTCTAATGGTAAGTAATATATAGAATGTTTGTAAATGTCTTTTTTTACAGGTTTTTTCATTGGATGTGTTTTTTGATTTTTTTGGGGGGAGGCACATTGACTGATAATATATTAATCTGTACCACTTTAGGGTACAGATTAATACATTATTATTACAATATTTGGGGGGCATTTCTGGCTTGATATTGCTGTTGGTTTTTTTAATGTCAGTTTGTTATGTGGATGTCATTGTTTGTTTTTTTCATGCTTAATGTAATAAAATGTTTGCGATTGGTGTTCGTTTGTAGTTAATGTTGTATTATGTTGGCTAATGCGTTTTATGGTTCTTTCAGAGATTGTTTGAATGTATTTATTTGTCTTTTAATGTTTACATTCATTAATGTTGTTGTAATTAATTGGTTTGATTGGTTGTTAGTGTTACTATTCATTTTGAGTTGGTTTAGGAATTAATTGGTTTCATTGGATAATGGTTTAATTAAATAATTTGTGGTTGTTGTTGTTACTGCTTGTATTGATTGGATTAGCTGGCTACTGTTTTTATTGACTTTATTTAGGTATGCTAATGCAGTGTTTAATAATGGGCAAATAATCTATTATCCATATCTGGATAATAGTTATTTTGCACATTATTGTACTGTATGTGTTAGGGGGGTGTATTTAGTTAGAAATATTGTTTAGTATTTTTGTTGGCACAACATTGGTACCGCAGGACCGCGGAACCCCGGGACTCCTGCGGGGTCAGCCGGGGACACCCGCGTGACCCTAAGTCTCCCTCGGGGACCCCTGCGGGGTTAGCCGGGGACACTCGCCGGCCTGTTGTATTGGTTTTGCGCCTGCAAAAAGGTAAACAAAGAATTTTTTCTAAGTCAAGCTTTTTTTATCACCTGCCTTTAGCTGGTGAGCTTTATTCAGCGCAACTTTCACGTACGATCAGTTTGCGTTGCTTAGTGAATCCCGCAGAAGGGCAGGATTCAGCGCAAACAGCTGATCGTACGAGCAAAGTTAAACTTTGAAAAAATTTCAAGAAAAAGCCCGTTTTAGAGCGCAAAGTGCCTGTTTGCGCGGCTTAGAGCATAGCACTCGGCGGAACTTCACGTTCTAAAAGCACTATGCGCTCTTAAAACGACTTATCACTGCTTAGTGCATAGCCCCCTGACTGTGTCTGTTATCTGAAGTTTCTTAGCATTGAAAGAGTGAATGGGAATAATAGGGGTTGGGGGGGAGGTACAGTACAGAACGTGCTTTACTGTAGCAATAGCCTCGGAATACCATGTATTCAATTTAGCTCAAAAAAAACACTAGTGCCACCTATTGGTAGTGCAAAGTAATATAGCAGTCGCAAAACACCATTTGGCAGTCAAGTTTACGGGGCCATGACATGCAAAGAAATGCAAGGGAGTTGCATTTTCTCTCGTCCAGTCATGGGAACTGTAAGTATTGCTACATCTGTATGTTAACAAATGTACACTTGGACTGGTTTGTAAAGGGTTTTCCTTTAGGCGTCTTGATCTCAGAAATATTCCCTGCATGGAGAGAATGCAAACTTTGTCACAACGTCTTTGCTCCACATTTAAAGTTGAACTGCAGCTGCAAACAATCCATCCCACTGAGAAAAGAAATAAAAGTTGTCTAAGTGTCAGTGAAGATGTATGAGCTTGGCCATGCTTACAATGCTGTGGGAGCTATCCTTAAAAAAACAACAACAACAACAAATGCCAAGTTTGCCCCTAGCCTGCTATGGCAGAATAAAAAAACTCAATTTAAAATGTCATGCAGCAAACAAGTAGTATCAAACAACACAGAATGACTGTTTTCTTTCCTGGGGGCTTCAAGAGTTAATTATAAGGATTTGTATCAGCTTACACCTACTGTACAGTTATAGATAAACAAGTTGATAGACATTACGTTATCATAAAAACATCTAGGCCATTAAGGCCATTAGGTTTGTCTAGAGCCTGACCACTTTCATATTTCTCCACTTCCCCAGGATTAGAAACTGGGTGCAGAACTGGATATGAGGGAAATAACTGGAGATTAGGAGCATGACCTATGGTTGCCTCACTTCTTCCCCCTTTCCACTGACCAATAACAGACACTCACATAAATACAGTATACACAGCACCATATTTGGAGTTTTAAGGCTATAGCTTTATTCAGCATACCAACCAAAATAAATTAATACTTAACCAAACAATGCCAGACCGCCCATTGCGATGTCTTGAGACCATGCATACATGTGACTCGTGACTCCCTTGCTGGCCAGGTAGCTGGCTCAGCCAACATGATACCCAATATTTCCACTTTGAAAGGATACCCCCATTCACGCTGCCCTGACTGGATATGATGCTGCCTCCCCCAAACTCACCAAGGCATTAAGTCACCTTAATAAAACCCTGAAAGTTATAACAAATGAAAAATCGTAGCCAATTCTTCATCTACACAGTCAGTTCCCTTTATTATTTGGTTTAATTTAAATTATTTTTTACAATTCTACATTGCTTATACAGTAACATAACACATGATACAGTACACATAAATTACTTTTAAAACTACCAGTCTCTGCCAGCTCCTTAAACACAATTAACCACCACAATTGTCTGGTACTGGATCCCCAGTGACAGGGAGAAAGGTGCATCTCCACGTCTGTGGTTCAGTTTCCGCAGGTGTGCTTTGGAAACCATGCACAGGGATGCCACTTTCTCAGGTTAGTCTCAGAAGCATGAGGTCATAGGCTCCATTTCATAATCTCTGAATGAGCAGTAAGGTACTGTATGTACAAGCCTTTCCAGCATCTGGTTAATGCTTAGAGGCATATGGGGAGGAGAAGAGGCTTCCTCCCGATATCGTGGACTCTATTGCAACAGTGTATCCACAGTCAAATAGAGACCATCTATGCACCTCGCAATATGGTCCACCTCTCTAACACAAAGTCAATACATTTTATACCATTAAGTCCAGTCTCTGGTCCTGCTCAGGTACCTGTGCACAATGAAGTGGCAGGCCTGGCCACAGGTGTGCAAAATACACCGGCATCCCAATTGTCCAAAATAAAAAAAAAGTTAAACTTGACAATGCCATGCTATCCCTGAACAAGGTATAATTTAAACTGACTGGAGCTCGATAATTGGTGGGGAACACTGGGTTTGAATTGAGGTGTGCTGAGTCCAAGTTGGGTGTCACCGAGTCTGTGGGCAGGTGAGTTGAATCTGGAGTTGGGTGCGATGGGTTCAAGGCAGAGTGAGCTTTGTCTGGAGCACAATGCGATGGGTCAGAGTTGGGGTGAGCTGAATGTGATGGTGCTTGAGGTACCTGGCGCAGAGCCAGCTTTCCGGTGATCTTCAATCCAAATGGTTCTTGATTGCTGCTTCTTCTTCTTCTTCCTCTTCCTTGCTCTTCGGGGTTTTGGATGCTTCCACCAGATTTTCTTTTCCCACATTATTCGTTGCACAATTGTTTTTAGGGCTCACGGGTTATCTAATTTTATCTTGAAAAAGTGAAGGTGGTAATAAATGCACGTACATCAACTTTGGAAAATCAAGCAGTACATGAATTTTGGCACGTTACCAACTGCAGTCAGCGTCATCAAAAGTCCTCCTCCGAACGACATTCCAGGACAGCACATCACGGTAGTCGATAGAACCTGCAGACACATAATGTCTCCCAGCTGCTCCTCCGTTTAATGTTGTAACAGGGTCCCGGTATACAAGAAGTTCCCTCCAACTTCACCTCAAATCGCAGATAAAATGGGTACTCTCACTCCACTCTTCAATGTGTCGGGAACTCGCACCGACTTTAGATCTCACACGAATGTCAGTGTAGACTGCTGATGAAAGCAGTTCCCACTGATGGAGTGTGCGCAGTCACCCGATAGACGTCAGTGGACCCACGTACTATATATGTGACTATCAGATTGTAACACGGACTTCACAGACGCTGACCATGGAAAATAAGTGCTCAATAATAGTCCAAAATATAAATATAGCAAATGAATATATCCTACGCGTTTCGTCAATACTTCTTCAGAGGAGGACTTTTGATGACGCTGACTGCAGTTGGTAACGTGCCAAAATTCATGTACTGCTTGATTTGGTTGGTGTACGTGCATTTATTACCACCTTCACTTTTTCAATATAATTGAATTTATTACACTATGGGGACTATGCACTAAGCTGTGATAAGTCGTTTTAAGAGCGTAAAGTGCTCTTAGAACTTGATGTTCCGCCGAGCGTGATTCACAGAGCACTTTGTGCTCTAAAACGGACTTTTTAAGAAAATTTTTCAAAGTCCAACTTTGCTCGTACGATCAGCTGTTTGCGCGGAATCCTGCCCTTCGGCGGGATTCACTAAGCAACGCAAACTTATGTACGTGAAAGTTGGGCTGAAAAAAGCTCACCAGCTAAAGGCAGGTGATAAAAAATGCTGGACTTTGAAAAATTTCTTTGTTCACATTTTTGCAGGCGCAACACCAATACAATAGGCCGGCAGGTGTCCCCGACTGACCCCATGGGGGTTCCCGGCTGACCCCGCAGGGGTCCGAGGGTCCAGCGGGTTTCCCCGGCTGACCAAGCGGGGTTCCGGGTGGGGGTCCCTGCGGGAGTCCGGGGGTCCCCTAACCCCTTAATCACCTTAGCGGTCATTAATTGCTATAGTCATTAAGGGGTTAACCTACCCTTACCCACCACTCGGGAGGCCTATACACCCTCCCCCACTACCCACCCCGTGAGGCCTAACCACCCACTACCCACAAGGATGCCTACCCAGCCTGGCTTGGGGTCAATACCACTCCCCCCTCCCCCGTTAAACACAATAAACAGCACTATATTTAATAAACACTACATAACCCACTCCCTGTGCCCCCCCATAAATACCTGATTTATTCTTTTACATACAGGGTTAATACCACAGGCCCATGGGAGTCCCCGGTGTGCCTGACGGGCATTTGTAAGCCTGGTACCCGTGGAAAGTCCGAGGAGACTACAGGTGGTCTCCAGAGGTCCACGCAGACCTAAGGAACCAATCCTGTATGTAAAAAAATAAACCTGTCCTATACATTTAAATACATAACCCCCCCACACACACATACAGTACAGTAATGGGCAAAATAACTAAATAATAGATTATTTGCCCATTATGAAACACTTAAAACAGCAAAAATAAAATAAATAAATAGAGTTCTACTTACCCCCTGGCAATGAGATGAGCAGTCCGGTCATCAAAGGTCCTCCGTTGGCAAAAAAAACCATTGCAAATATTTTCAACGCCAAGTTAACCCCTTAATCACCGTAGCGGATAATAACTGCTATAGTAATTAAGGGGTTAACCCACCCTGCACCGATACCAACCCTTCACCCATTCATTTGTACAGTGGGTATTATATATATATATATATATATATATATATATATATATACACATATATATATATATATATATATATATATCAGCAATATACAAATAAATGTTAAAGGATTACATAAACATGCATAAATAAAAACATGAAATCTTAATCTGAAAATCACCACATTGCATCTTACAATTAAACCAGCAGCACTTTTAACAATAAATTATATATTTTCTCCCAACAAACCAGCAGCTAGACAAATATATATCAAATGGCAAACAATTGCATTTGAGTGTGTACATGATGCAATTAATCTGTGCATCATGTAACACTATGCAAAATCAATTTCAAAATAAAATACACTATGAACAACAACATACAATGCCATATACAAAATCAAATAGAAACTAAGCAAATAAACATAAATAAATTTACCATCAATCAATTAATCAATTTCCTAAATCAATTACAATACAATACAAATCAATTATTCAATTCACTATTCAATTCCTAAATCCAAACCATTGAGAAAATAATTCTACTTCAAAGTAACCACCATCATACAAATCTAACTACTGTACCAGAAATAAGCCATTATTAAAAAGCGAGCCCCTGAAATATACTACCGCAAAGACCACTACAAATGACATTAACTAAATAAAAATTAAATTACACACACAACAATGTAGAAATCAAGCAGCTAGATACATTTGAAATACATGAAAAAAACATAAACATTAGCAAATCAATCATTTATTATCCCTGTATGTCTATCCATATATATACACATTACATACAGGGGCAATAAAAGAGCATACAAAACAATGCATTTCCATCAAAAAAATCACAATCAAAATAGCCGATGTAATGTCCCCTAACCCCTTAATCACCTTAGCGGTCATTAATTGCTGTATGTATATCCATAGGGACATATATCAATTCAAGGGCATTAAATGGAGAAAAAAAAAGCACATGAATAAAAAATCAAAAAAATCTGTCAAAGTTAAAATAATATACTATTCTTTTGTTTACTTACCATTAGATGACCCACTCATCGAAATCCAGGGGAATCGGAAGCTCTCGAACCAATCCAAAGGTAACGATAAAATAAAAAACCATTACAATCCACATCTGTGTCTTCTTTCTTCTATTTGTAATCCATTCCGTCACTCTGGGGGTCTTCTTTTCTTCTTTGGGGTCTTCTCCGTCTTCTTCCGTCTTCTTCCATCTTCTTACGCCACGCCCTTCTTCTCTTCTTAGGAGGGGAGGTCTTCCCTCCTCGCCGTCTGGCTTCAAAATGAGACGACATAGGGGGTCATGCGGTAAGTGGCGGAAAATTGCATTCGCCAGGGGTTTGAATTCGCCATATTTTTGGCGTGTTGCCCTCACTGTATGCAGGAGGGGCCGAATCCCTTGAGAATCACAGCGAGAGCAACATTGCCAAACATGGCGACTAACCGGTGGCGCGACAGTCTGCCTGGCGAGAATCTGCTGAGAAGCCGTCCCCTGCCGAGATGTGTCTGCAGCAGAGAGAGATCCGCCGGTCTCTCGGCACAAACATCGGCACATTAAAAAATCTTTTAAATACAATTTTATTCATAGTGTACAGGTGCAGGGGGTCTCCGGAGCTGAACCGCATTGGTTTCAGGTCCGGGGAACCCCTGCTTCCCGAGATACAGGCCCCGTTATGAGGTGCCGGTATCCCTCTGCATTTAAACGTCCCGATCACGTGACCGCGGAATGTAAACAAAGCAGAGGGATACCGGCACAACATAAAGGGGCCTGTATCTCGGGAAGCAGGGGGTTCCCGGACCTAAAACCAAAGCGGTTCAGCTCCGGAGACCCTCTGCACATCTACAGTATGAATAAAACACACATATCAATAAACACTCATTCCTTACCTTAGCGGCTATCCGCTATGGTAACGAAGCAGCATGAATGTATTTTTAATAATAGTGTACTGTGAGCTGAACCGCATTGCTTTATGGATCAGGGACCCCCTGCTACAGGCCCCGGTATGTGTCATCGGGGGCCAGTGTCACCGCCATCTTTATAGCTTCCCATACGCAATGTCCCCGCTATAAAGATGGTGGCGACACTGGCACCGATGCCCCAAACTGGGGCCTGTAACTCAGGAAGCAGGGGGTCCCTGAGCCACAAATCAATGCGGTTCAACTCAGGGGACCCCCTGCTCCCGCACAATATTATGAAAATACATTAATGCTGCTTCATTACCATAGCGGATAGCTGCTAAGGCAATGAATGGGTTAAGGCACAATAGCATGTTTATTGGGGACAATTGCCCCCAATAAACATTGCAATAAACAACATACACCCCCTGTGCCCCCAACAACCCCTGTACCCCCATTACATATGGAACATTTTTGGGATGCACAGCCAATGATACTATAGGCCGGTGGTGGCCCTCGGGTGTTCCCCGAAGGGCTGCAGTACCAATTCAGTGCACCCCCAAAAAAATTACAACACATAAATACACCACCCTTAACACATACAGTATAGTAATGTGCAAAATTAATATTATCCACATATGGATAATAGTGAATTTGCCCATTTAAAATACATAAAGAACAATAAATACAATAAGTACATATTGCACTCACCCATGTCCGGCTGGCACGATGAAGGCCATCCTCATCTTCATCACCATCCATGCCCCCTCCGATGCTGCAAAACATAAACAAGAATAAACACAGCCAATGTAATGTCCCCTAACCACTTAATAACCATAGTGGTTATTAACCGCTTCAGTCATTAAGGGGTTAACCCACCCTCACCCACCACTTGGGAGGCCTAAATACCCTCCCCCACAACCCCCCCACCCCGTGAGGCCTAACCACCCTTACTCACCCAATACCCAGCCGAGAGGCCTACCCACATACCCTTCGGCCCAATACTCCCTTCCCCCACCCCCAGTACCCACATTAAAAACAATACACAGCCCCACAATAAACATCATTATATTTATTAAATACATAACCCACCCCCTGTGCCCCCCCATAAATACATGATTTATTATTTTACATACAGGGTTAATACCCCAGGCCCACGGGAGTCCCGGTGGGCCTGACGGGTCACCTCACAGACCTACAGTAGCCCAGCACCATGTTTCAAACAGGGTCTGGAGGCCAACGGGTGGTCCCCGCCATGCGCCGTGGTCCACCAGGTGGTCTCCGCGGGTCACCGTGGGCCACAATGGGGTCCCCACGGGTAGGCCCGCGGCAGTCTGGTGGGCCCCGGGTCAGACCCACAGGTGACTGAGGGGCCTCGGGTGGTTCCCACGCGGGTCTGGGGGCCCTCATGTTGTCCCTACGGTCCACAGTGCCCCCACAGATGTGGGGCCACCGGTTCTTCCCCGCAGGTGTCCCCCTTGGACCTGGCAGCCATTTACCCGTGAGAAGCCCGAGGAGAGCGTAGGTGGTCTCCATAGGTCCCCCGCAGACCTGCAGAAACAACCCTGTATGTAAAAAAAATAAACATGTCCTATACATTAAATACATCAATCCCCCCCGCCCCCCCAACACATACACTACAATAATGTGCAAAATAACTATTATCCAGATAGGAATAATAGATTATTTGCCCATTATTAAACACATTAACTAGCATAATAAAATAAATAATGTTCTACTGACATCAATAAGAAGCCCCCTCGCCAGCAAAATCCGTGTCCCCAGGTGTGGAGTTGTGGCTTGGCTGGATGCCTCTAGCAAGGCACTTGGAGTGAAGGTTACCCTGGGTATGGGTAAGTTTGCCCTGATTGGTTTACTTGAAGCTGGGGCTTTAGTCCTTCATCCCCCGAGGGTGTAGGAGGTGGATGCTTCAGCCTGATAGGGGACCTCTGAGGAGAGTCCCGGAGTGGATGTTGCCAGAGGGGTTGATGGCCCAGGGTATACTGTATGAGTGGACAACCCTGGGGCAGTGCCTCTGATTGATTTAGGTCCTGAGGGGCATCTTCCCTGCATATTTCTTGCCTGGTGGCCGGTAGTATGACACTCCAATGATAAGTGGGGTCATATTTGCTACCTACGATCTTGGCGTCGGCCAGACTGGTAGAGTGTCACATGTGGTCGCGGATGATAATCACAGATGTAAGGGCTGGGACTCCTCCCACTGTGACCATGTGGTGTGGGGGTTCCTGAAATTCTAAGGCCCAGTCGTGGACCTGTTGCTGGGAGGGTACAAATGTGGTTTTGTTTTGGTTTGGTTTAATGTAGCTGCTAGTTTGGGCATCCCAGGTCTGAATCTCAGCAGGGCCTCCAAATGTAGCCCCCTTTCCCCTGTGTCTAGGGTGACTACATGTGGTGTGCTATTACCTGTAGGCTCACAGGAAGCCTGATCCTCCGCTCCAGGGAGCCCGGGGTGTACATGGTTCGTCTGGTGACAGCGCCTCCACCTATCCACATAGCTACAGTTACATAAGTGAACAGGGTATACATTATATACAAGACATTGCTTGCACAGTTAAAGATAATATATATTATAGGCGTATGTAACAGTTACAGACCAGATTAAAATGTGACACAGCTTTAGGAATCATGAACAGTCTTTTGGAGTCAGATATCAAATGATAAGTGCTGCATGTGGTAGGGGTGAGGAGCTTATTCAGATAGATGGAAAATATTTGAAGGCAAGAAAGGAAAGATGAACTTTGCACCTAGACTCAAGTGATGACCAATCTAGTTCTTTGAGCATTTCGCAGTTATGTGTGTACTGTAGTAGTTGCATTGGAGAATAAACAGCATATTGAATTGTAGAGGGTATCAAGTTTGCTAAGGTGGGTTTGGAGTGCCAAGCCGTATACTATGTCCCCATAGTCGATAATTGGCATTAGCATCTGCTGTGCAATACGCTTTCTGACCAGCAGACTTATCTTAGCAGTGATAACATCAAAATCTACCTGAATTGGCCCCTACATTTGTTTCCAGGGCATTAATATTGTATAAACCTTTTTAACATTGAGTCCAAAGAGCTTTGTACAATTGCTCTGTGCTTTTTGGTTGCCATCTCCTCTAAAGTTTCTAAAAAATGTCATATAAATCTGAAGTCATATGGGGCCACTAGCGTGCCAGCCTTTGTGACATCCAGAGCACTGAAAAAGTAAAACTGTTTAAAATGTGCAATCAGTAACAGTACAACTACTTTTTAAAGATACATTTCATCATTAACTAATTCTTGTGCCTCCTCTTTTATTATCTATTGCAATAGATTGTATTGAAAGCCGTATTAAAAGCCTGAACTTTTTTAATTTGCCAAAAATGAAACAATCTCTAAAGGCTCTCTCACGTTTGTACTAAATAATAGTATGTTTACCAATCCCTTTGAATATGTGAAAGTGTTCCATTTGATCATAATCTTAATTATTTTGTCTGCAATGGATGCAAGGCAGAATTGGGACATTCTGTATGGGCATTCACATGAAACTTCTGAGAAAAGAAAACATTAGATTAATAAAACCCAAATAATAAAAAAAAGAAATTGGACTGCAACAAGCTGTGCACTGAAATGTGTGTCTATGCATTTGTTGTCTGTATAAGAGCTCTCAAGGGTACCACATATTACAAAATCATTTCTGAAGCCAATTTCTTTTACCATTGATACTAAACCCATCATTTAGAACAACCCACTAATTATGTGATAGGCCTGCTAATATCCGCCATGAAACCATGTAATAACTATTTGCCAATTATGTCTGTCACTAACAATTTGATTAATGCCTCAGTGTCCAATTTATATATAACATATCCTGCTGGTAGTTAACATAGCACAGTTTCCATTATTTTTACATTATCATTACAATCTCTCCCTTGTGTCAGAAGGACATACAGAACTATACTGTACTTGTTATTTGCAAGAGAGAGAGAGAGCGAGAGCGAGAGATAGAGAGACAGAGGAGGGAGGGAGAGATAGAGAGAGAGGGGAAAGAGAGAGAAGAAAATATGGAGAAAAGGGACTTGGTAACCCAGACAGAAGCAAGGTCCACAGTTCATGTATTTACTTTTAGGGAGACCAGGTATTTCTGAGAGCCCAATGTACACATGTGGTCCATTTTGTTCCTCTTTATGTGATTTATTATTTTCAGAAACAGATGTACAGATGGTGAAACTAGATTCCCTGTACGCTAGGATTCACTAAGCACCGATGCAGGGCATTGCAGACTGATACTGCATTTACTGCCATTGACTTGGATGGTAGTTAATGCAAGATCTGGGGTGGGCATGGTTCACTGCATCAAATCTCTTCCCCATAAAACTATCATTTCCATTTAGCTTTACTTCTATTATCTACACTCTCCCCTTTATCATAAAGAGGACAAATTGCATTTAGGTGAATTGCGGTCATCTTATTACTTAATTGTTCCACGTATTCTACTAGTCAACAAAATATAAATTTGAGAGCATGACATCTGGCATATGATTTCTAAAACACTGATTTTAGGATTTTAGTTAAACTTTTTAAAGTACCATTGTGAGGATTAGCCATCCTGATGGCCGGAACACACCTTTTCAGCCTTCTAAATCTGGCACTCAAGTATTGCGTTCCCACGGTGGTTCCACTGCACGCACGCACGCGTGGGCGACGCACGATCAGCCTGCCCTCCCAGATCCATTCCCAGTCTCCGCCCTCGCTCCGAAGATAAACATGCGCGGTGCGCGAGTGGCGCGCGATCGAGTCGCCACCCCTTGACATCAGTAACGCGCGCAAGACAGGATTCCCCTGGACCCGCCGCCAGGTTTCGTTTCCGTTCGATTGACAGTATTGCGTTATAAAGGCATTTATCGCACTTAAAACCACTTATCTCTGCTTTGTGAATCGGCCCCTAAGTCTAGCATTTTGGGAACAAATTCTCAGAAACTAACGTAGCGGTCGCGGCTGGGATTTTATGCCAATTTCAGTTCCAGGAGATTTGGACTAACTCACTGTCAGGAGGGAACATAGCGGCAGCGTTGGGAATTTCATTTTTTCATCAGCTGATTTACATTCCAGGAGATTCCGAGCTTAGTCCCGGTCAGGGTAAAACTCTCCCAATAGTGTGTCCTGCACCTAGGAAAGTCTAGTTTTTGACCCCTGACCCCCAGTAAATGTGTATTTTTAGCTGTATTTTGCGTTTCATTGTGTGTATGGGGATTTAAGCCGAATAAACTACAATTTATTTCTCTACCTTGTTTTGCTCAATGAATGATCCTTGTAAAAAGGTGTAAATAACCTGGTCTCTCGTGACACAGTGACAGAAAGGAAGCAACCAAGCACACGGTCTTGCAATAAGATGATTTATTTAGCAAATTCTGAGGTACAGTATATGTCCTGCTTGTACCTCCGAAGTGGAGCCATGCTCACTGCTCTACATCCGAGCATCTCTCCCTTTAGCCTACATGGTCCTCTCTTTTGCACGTTTCAGCTGGGGGGTAAAATCACTCCCAGTTGATCTGTCGGGGAACACAGGGAACACAGCCTCCATCACAACTTGTCTTACGCATTTCGTGAGACTATATCAGGTCCTCAGGGACTGCAGAGCTGATGCAGTCTTGGTCCAATTCAAAGCTTTTAAAGAATAAAATTAACCCCTGCATTGCCTGCATTTATGCTGACTGATTATTAGTGAAACAAATCAATAACAAAATGTCATATGTATATTTAAATCACAGCATTCGAAAGGTATGGGTTTTGACACGTACATGCCCAGAATTGACATCATCCTCCAGTCAAAACGTGCAAAAGAGAGGACAGCAAGAGGCTACAGAGATGAAAAAGAGAGGCTACAGAGATGGACACCCGGACAGAGTTCACTGAGTTTGGTCCTTCTTCGGAGGTCCAAGGAGGACATATACCACAGGCCAAACCAGGCTTGATGTGCTTTTTAGCAGATAATGCAAATCTGAGTACATTGATTTTAAGGTGAATGTTAATTTATTTTACAATTAAAACTATGTACACAACGAGGTTGGGTCCTGTGTGCTAAACTACTGTTTTCGAGGATCAAATTATACACTAAAGGAGGCAGATTATGGATATGTAAGAGATCTCGCAAGTCTACTTGGGGATGACTCTCTATAAGATTTAAGTGTAGCCCTGGCTGGTTTTGAGCTACCAGTCTGCCCTTCTCCTGGCAATAAGCCCTAGTAAAAGCAGGCTTGCCAGGAGTAATCATGGGTTTTCCCCACTTCTATGCAGCCTCAGTGAGTCACAGAGAAGGTGGGACAACCAGGCCTTGTGTCCAATCAGGGGCACGGGGCTGGTTCTTGCTTTGCCTGTACTTAATGAGCTGCACTTCCTGATTTAGTCAGTTGCCTCTACCCTTGAGAGAGGCTGGCCAACCCATAACAATTGTGCAGGGCTCTGCCAATCTGTGGTCCTCCATTAGGGGAGTGGAGGGAGACTATTCCCTTTACTCCACCAAGGAGTAAGGGAAGAGCTAGGACTGCTTCTGGTGCCCTTAGCCGGGAGTGCAAAGTCCAGGGACATCCTGAGGGTGAAGGCCCTAAACTCTGTTGCTGTATTATCTGCTATACTATTGAAGTGTGCAATACAGTGTTCCAGTGTTTCACGATACCTTCTTGCCTGAGACTTAAATCTATCAGGGAGAAGGATAAAGAAGTACATGGAAACAAATGATCCTTTAGAGTCCCCTACCCCAACAGTTAAACATAGTGGCCTACCCAAAACATCCGCCTTTTTTTCCGGTTCAATCTAGAGATATACATATAGATGCATTTCATCAGGTGTTCAATAGAGATCTTCAAAATTTGGGAAAAAAAGAATCTCAGCCTCAGGAAGAATCTAACCCCACGAGAGAAAAAATCAATGAAACAGTTAATGGATAATAGGGATATTATGATTAGACAAGCAAACTAGGGTGGAGGTATCGTTATTCAAGATAGGGAAGATTACATCCAGAAAGCTTTACACCTACTTTGTGAGGACATCTATAGGTGAAAAAACGTAAAAACAATACATTATTAGGGTAAAAATGACGAACTTCTGTGGATCTACCCCAAAGACGACAATCTAAGGTAAGATGGGAAGATGAAATCAGAAACTTTGTTGCAACACAGAAAAGAGAGACTTGCCACCACAATACCAGGAAGATCATTGGGGAGGCAATGAATCGACAAGGACTGAAGATGATGATAATATACAGTATACTGTACATACAGTATAATATTATTTACTATTATGCTCCCTACAATTTGTATACTCCTATAGGCCATTTATGCACCAGTCATGTGCCTAACCATAATATGTGTGATAAAGGGATGAATTATTCAGATTTTGGGATTTGTGGTAGACCAAGAAGATATATTCATAAACTTTCTATCTTAACTTCTAAATAGATAGACTGATTTCCTGTTAATCATTGTATTTTAAATGTGGCAAAAATGGGTTACAACTTTTCCCCTTTATCTTAATTGAAGAGTGATGGTACTTTGAGACAATATTTATATATTTATAAAACCTAAAGTTGTGGTCCTTCTAAGTCAAACATTTGGTGCATGATACATTCTTCACAATTATAATTCTTAATAAAAAGGCAAAATATCTCAAATGAGAAGAAATCTCTGGCGTGCCAATTATTGCTATTAACAATGAAGAAAGAAAAACAACAATGTACATTTTTTCAGCATTTCTGAAGAAAAAAAAAAGCAGTCAATTACCAAGCATACAGTATGAAGTATGGTTGACTTTTATTATAAACCGAAATATAATACACCTTGAATGTTTCAGTACATTGAATTTTCTTTATATTTTTTGGAAGGTGCCACCATTTTGAAAAGTTGTTTGGCAAGTCCTTGATGCTACTGCATGCATTTGAACTGCTATGGTGCGTTTCAATGTATATTACACCTGCATTCGCCTTATGCAACCCTTTCTTTTGCCTTCTGCAGTTAACTCACTACCTGTGCTCCGGGCAAAAAAAAATGTGTACTCACAAACACGTTATTTTATTCTTTGTGGATAAAAAAACCATGTTCAGTCCTAATGCACAGTCACTGGTATTTATACAGTATCACTTATTGCTTGAATATCATACAAACTATACATCAAAATGTACAGTATAGGCATCATTAAACCAATAGCTGTAAGGTTCATTTTGCTTTTGAAATTGCATTCATTAATAATTCCAGGAAAAATTCTATTTAGTTTTTGGTCATGTGTTGAAATTTACAATGCAACTATTTATTCATTCGAATAGCATTGTTTCAATCTCAGACAAGTGGCAAAATATAAAGGCTGAGTAGCCTGACCATACAGGGACCTGGCACTTATGTAAGTGAAGCTCAGTCCCCTGGGGCTACTGATTTCCAGGCCCTCTAACAATGTAAATCCCATTAAAAAGTTGGCAGTGCTAGGAGTAGACTACTATGGGTCTGTTACATTGTTCAGTGTGTATGTTCAATAAAGTTCAGGATTAGTCTGCTATTGAAAGGGGGCCTATGACAGTATGTAGGCCGGCTTACTAGCCACTCCCCAGGGAAGGAGGGGGGCTTCTCCTCTATAGAATAGAGTAAGGTTAGTGGGTGTAGGAGTTCTGGCCTTTAGAGAGTGAGGACGCAGTAGAGAGCCTCTCCGCAGAGGGAGCAATCTGAAGCCTTGCTCCAGCAGGGGTTAAGGGATCTACAAAGAGAGATAGACAAGGCCTAACGTCTGGGTACTGCATTCAGGGATTGTGACCTGTATATACCAACATGCATGTGCCAATAAACCCAGTTATACCCAATCTGGTGTGATGATTGAACTGGTCACTATGAAGAGGTGTCCCTGAGGTTCATCCTGGAAGCCTCAGGATCCTCTTGGACTGAAGGTGCTGTCATCGAAGGAACCATCATGAGCTTGTCCTGATGTCCTCCCCACACCATCGCAGAGATCTTCAGCCTCCTGTTTACCAGCCAGGTATGCACCAGCACCTCAGAAATCAGTAGAGAAATCCTCTCACATGGGGTGGGGGAAAGGGTGCTACAATTGGAGGCGCTGCTGAGATAGGCATCAGGACATACTTCTGCAGCAGGAGATGGACTGTGGTTATTATTTTATTCATGTGCACTTAGGACTCTAGGGAGTGCGAGGACTAGTGTTTAGGCTTTGCAGCTCTGCAGTACCCTTGCTGAGTATCTGATGGCAGGCATCTGAGGAGGGGCGATCGAGTCCCTTTGCTTGAGGAGCTGCACAGTACTAGGCAGTCCTCTTAGTGTGGGGCTGCCGCAAAGTGATATACCCGATGAAGATGCATCGGCGGGGAGATTGTGGCCTAACCATGTGTATCTAAGAAGCCGGGGGAGACAGGTCGTTGAGGCGACACCAGTGAACCTGTTGCTCCCCATCCATAAATCGATGAAGAATGGTGGGGGTAGTCCCCTAAGGTGTCTCCAGGGAGACTGCTGCCCAACCATTGCAACAACAAGAAAGCTGGGGACAAGCCCTTGAGGCGACACCAGGGAGCGTGTTGCCCTTCCAACTTTACCCATAGGTATGTTGAGGCAGACATCTGAGGAGGGGCGCTCGCTCCACAGGTGCCAGAACCTCTGCTGGAGGAGTTGCCCTCACACCCAAAGTGACCCCCATGTAGGGAGCTGCAAAAACTGTACTTTTCTATGTAAAATGGTTGTTCCCGCTGAAACGGGAGACCGCATGGCAACTATGCAAAAGTTGCAAAGTTCTTTTTCTGCAAACCTATGGATTTGGCATGGAGCCTGACCGCACCCTTCTGGTAATGTTGTCTGGGATTGGCGCGAACACCGAGTTCCTCCCTGAATTGCCCAGTTGTCTGTTTAAAAACCAGAGGGAGGAGCTAAAGATGTATTCCTCTGCTGCCGAACTGTGGGTGTGGTGATCTAGCCACACATGCACATGGTAGCACTACTTTACAGTCGTACGTTTACTCGCTCCCTCTGCTAAATACTTTGACGATGGAAGAAGAAAAGGGTGTTCACTTTGTTCTCCCTGGAGAGTTGTTGCGTTGATGGTGAGAAATCGCTCTGCCTGGTCTTCCTGCAGTGTGTACTGGTGGGGCCTGCACTGGGATCCGCTTCCCAGTGCTCAGAATGTGCAACACCGTACTTCCGTTTCCAGGACCTGTGGCAGGATGACCGTGGTCAGTGAGGAGACAACACAATTCTTCCGGTGAAATAATATGCTGGTGGATTTATTTGTTCAAAATATAACAAAAACAATGGGTTCCCTGTCCCTTTAAATAAAACAAAACATAAACAAAAGTCTATCCCCGTTAGGGAAGCTAACTAAACTAGGTTCAGCCTGCCTACCCGGCTGGTTAGCTAAGCTAGACCAGACCAACAATATTTGGTAATACCACTTGTCTCCTTACCTGAGAGCTTTATTCCATTGGGACAGCATAAGTCTGTGGAGCCTGGGTCGGTCTGTCTGTCTGTCAGCTCTCCTCTGTCTTCTCTCAGTGTCTGAGAGAGACTGCTGCTCCAGAGGCATTTCCTCTTCCTCTTTTTAAAAGCAGGTGAGCTTACTCACTAGGATCACCTGTGGACTGCTTATTCAGCCGGGTTAACTCCTCGTGTACTGGAAAGCAGGCATACTGCCACCTCCTACTAATGTATACAGAGTCTAAGACTCTGTCACAGGCCCTGGAGTGGAGACATCTACCTCTCTACTGACCAACAGAGTATTACTACTGGACAGGTAAACAGGAGAAAAAACTAGGAGCACAGCAATGAAAAACGAGAACTGGAGGCCAAATGAAAAAATAACAAAAATTTAATGGGACATCAACTATTTAAAAGAGAAACCTCTAACGAGTTTCTCACATGGTGCGCTTTATCAAAGAGTAGTTTCAATGGTCTCAATCAAACTCTTATATGGTCTACACCCTCAGAGAGTCCGCCTACCTGTGCCCAGGTAAAAACAAACCCCCAGGACACAAATCCCCTGTGAAAATGAAACACAGGAAAGGGGCGTAATGCTCAGAGGGAAGAGATCCACAAAGAGATAATAAACAAGTAAAAAAGCCATAAAAAAGACCAACAAAATACAAAAAAATCAATAACACATATATATCATCTGTGGAAGCATAGAAATACATATGTCCAAATCTATAATAAACAATCAATATATACATAACTCATTAACTTGTTAATTTGATGTAATATAGCAGAATATAAACAATATAATCGTATCAATCTCCACTCAAGACATAATAGATTTGATCTTAGGTAATATATCTGCCAAAGTTTAAAATGATCTGACCACATGTATAAAACATATTGAGCTAGAGAAACAAATGAATAAATGAAAAATGAAAGCTAAAAGGAACTATCAGACAGAAATATATCTTATATGATCATATAAAAAGCAGATCACAAAAATTAGTAAATAATATCATAAGGCAGAAGCATAGCAAGCAAATTTATAGAAAATGTTTTAAATCCCATTCTGTATTAATCCCTGCAGGGAATAATATATCCAAAGAGTGGATCCAAAACATCTCACGTTGGTTGAGAAGCTTTAATCTATCACCCCCTCTCACGGGCATAGACACAAGTTCTACAACTGAAAAATTAAAGTTTGATAGACTGCCTAAAGGACAATCAGTAAAATGTTTAGAAACTGGTAACATTACATCTTTTCTTTTTATGGAACGAATATGTTCCATAATTCTGTTTTTAACAGGACGTATAGTACGGCCCACATAACCTTGGCCACCGCCGCAAGTAAGATGGTATATAGCAAATTGTGAATCACAATTAATAAAGGATGGGATCCTATAATTCTTTCTAGAATAAACAGTCTTAATGGATTTGATGGGTTTCGCATAGCAACAAATACAATATTTTCCACATTTAAAGAAACCTTTTATCTTATCAGATTTTTTTGGCTCCATAGAGGAGAAAGATAATTTGATAAGGATTTGGATTTCCTAAAGGTAATGGCTGGACCCTTGTTAACTGAACTATATAGGTCTTTATCAAGAGTAAGGGTCCCCCAATGTTTATAAATGATAGAACGTATCTGTTCAGCCTGCCAACTAAACTGAGTGACAAATAGAGGAGATGTCTCCCTATCCAATTCATGATCTTTGTTAAACCTCACAGACGACTTTGATAACAAATCTATCCTATTTGTAGATTTAGCACACATATATGCTTCCTCAATGTCAGTATGATTATATTTTCTTTGGACAAATCTGTTTTTTTAATTCATCTGCTTGTTGCTCAAATAAATCATCATTTGAACAAAGTCGCCTCAGGTGAAGAAATTGAGCCTTGGGTATACTCCGAATCAATGATTTAGGGTGACTACTGTCTGCTTTCAATAATGTATTTCGTGAATTAGACTTTCTAAAGATGTCCGTTTGAATAGTGCCTGTCGTGTCAATAAATAAAGTGATATCTAAATAATTAATGTGATTCATGTGTTCCTCATATGTATATTTAAGATTTAAAGAATTGATATTAAGTGTTTGAATGAACGTGTGCAAAGATAATGAATCCCCATCCCAAATCATAATCAAATCGTCAATGTACCGTTTATAAAAAATAATCTGATGACGAAAAGAATTATCAGCACCGAAAATGTGTGTGGATTCCCAAAGTCATATAAACAAATTAGCATAAGAGGGGGCAAAAGACGTCCCCATAGCAGTACCCCGTGTCTGAAGATAAAACTGTGCATCAAAAGAAAAATAATTGTGGGTGAGAAGAAACATAATAGAATCCAAAAGAAAGGCACGTAATGAATGGACAATGTGGAAGCATAAAGAAAAAATTAAACTGCTTGAATCCCTTGGTCATGATCTATGATTGAATAGAGTGACATAACGTCTAATGTCACCCATCTAAATGTCTTTTTCCAACAAACACTCTTAATGGCAGATAACAGATCCATGGGGTCTCTCAGAAAAGAAGGTAAACTCTTAACCAGAGACTGTAATAACCCATCGATATATCGTGATAACCCATCTCCCAAATATCCAATACTAGCCACAATGGGCCGCCCAGGAGGGCGGACCAGTGACTTATGGATCTTTGGGAGATGGTGGAAGATAGGCACAACGGGTGAGGCATTAAGAGAAACTCATATTCAGTTGTAGAACTTGTGTCTATGCCCGTGAGAGGGGGTGATAGATTAAAGCTTCTCAACCAACGTGAGATGTTTTGGATCCACTCTTTGGATACATTATTCCCTGCAGGAATTAATACAGAATGGGATTTAAAACATTTTCTATGAATTTGCTTGCTATGCTTCTGCCTTATGATATTATTGACTGATTATTTAATCATTAAGATATTTACTCATTTTCCTGATCTGCTTTTTATATGATCATATAAGATATATTTCTGTCTGATAGTTCCTTTTAGCTTTCATTTTTCATTTTTTCATTTGTTTCTCTAGCATAATATGTTTTATACATGTGTTCAGATCATTTTAAACTTTGGCAGATTTATTACCTAAGATCAAATCTATTATGTCTTGAGTGGAGATTGATACGATTATATTGTTTATATTCTGCTATATTACATCAAGTTAACAAGTTAATGAGTTATGTATATATTGTTTGTTTATTATAGATTTGGACATATGTATTTCTATGCTTCCACAGATGATATATATGTGTTATTGATTTTTTTGTATTTTGTTGGTCTTTTTTATGGCTTTTTTACTTGTTTATTATCTCTTTGTGGATCTCTTCCCTCTGAGCATTACGCCCTTTCCTGTGTTTTATTTTCACAGGGGATTTGTGTCCTGGGGGTTTGTTTTTACCTGGGCACAGGTAGGCGGTGCTTCTGAGGGTGTAGACCATATAAGAGTTTGATTGAGACCATTGAAACTACTCTTTGATAAAGCGCACCATGCGAGAAACTCGTTAGAGGTTTCTCTTTTAAATAGTTGATGTCCCATTACATTTTTGTTATTTTTTCATTTGGCCTCCAGTTCTCGTTTTTCATTGCTGTGCTCCTAGTTTTTTTTCTCCTGTTTTCCTGTTCCTGTTACCCGTGGATGCACGCAGCCTATACCGGAGACTTCAACTTACCTGGATTCTGGATTGTGAGTACGCCATCCATTGACTGTTTGCTGCTGATTTATCACTAAGTGTTATCTGGTACATGCGAGGGTCTGTTGGTTCCCTTAGGGGGACCTAGGGTCCATCGCTTCCAGCTGGTTCCCATTCTATGTGATCTAAGGACTACCTTATTACAGCTACAGCGTTTCTACACTCATGGTTTTGTCTCCAGTATGTTTAGGGTTAATTCAGCCTACGCGTGATACACGCTGTCTTCCAGGTTAGTAGCGTCGGGCTTTGAGGCTTATTCCTCTGCTTTGCTATTACTACTGGACCATGCTCCAGCACATGGTGATTTCTGACTTTCAATGTGGGATTCGCCGATCACTAAGTACGGACTCCGGGGCGGGGTCGCTGGGCGTGCTGGGAACCGAGGCTAGTGGTTCCTCCTGTCCTGCGGAAAAAGTCTCTATAGCAGATGTTCCTGTGCCCACACCGTCAGATGTGTGGTCCCATGAATCTCCCACTACTGTTTTACCCACTCCAGCTCAAATCCGTGCCTTAGAACAGGCGAGCCAGTGCCTGGAAAGGCCTGGTTGAGCAAGACCTGCCACGCCCTTGCCGTTCTACTCACCGCCAGAGAAACCATCCACCGCTGAACTGCAGATTTCCGGCCAGACATCGAGGGTGCGTCCGTCGAGGAGGGGTCGCATGTGACTTACAATGATCCCGAAGCTGCGACCTTGCGTCCTTCACGAGTCATATCTCCTATCCGGATGTATCGATGCCAGATGCTGATCTTCACCTGACCAATGTTCCTGGAGGGATGTCTTAGCTCTGTCTCCAGTGCCAGGCCATTTGCAAGGCCTGGGATCGAGCCATGGCCTACGTGGTCACTACCTACAGAAAGTGCCTGAACAGGGCAATTCATGATGCGTAATCTACTATGGCGATGTCAGCTGACACCGCTAATATTCCGGTTTCTGCTTCTATCACTTTCGATGGTGAGTACCCCTCCAGGGGACCTAATCTTTCAGCACTGCCGAGTACGGAAGCAGGGGGTTGAATAGAGATGCCGCTCTTTGGAAACCCGTGTCTGGGAAGACATTGCCAAATCCTCGGGAGCTGTTGCTCGTACTCTTGGGCGTGGGCAGCAATTGGCCTCAGTGACAGCCTACCAAGCTGCTACTCCGGCTGGGGTATGAAGCCCTAATCCTCTGGAGATCTTAGACTTTGGAGACAGGGACTTAATTTGTTCTGCCCCTCAGTCCTATTCAGTACCGTCACCTCCCCCTGACCATTCCCCTAGTCCGGAATGTATCCCCGAGTGGTGATCACAGTGACCAGTGGTCGACAAATCACCAAAAAATCTACTCGCCGAACAAATAAATCTACTCGCCACCTAGTACCAAACGTGTGCTGCTTGGGCCAATAGGAGCTCGCCACGATGTTAAATCCACTTGCCCGGGGCGTGCAAATGTATAGGTTTGTCGAGCACTGACAGTGACTATAGTGATAAGCCCCGGTCGTCTAGACCTTTTACGCACTTTATGACAGTGAGGGGAACATGGTGCGCAAACCTGACCCGGCTCACTATTATTGATGGTCCAAATGTACTGTGTGATATGTTGAATTGTTTATTGCATTTTATGTTAAAATATGTAACTATATGGTGGATGTTATGCCCTCCTGCGGGTCGGATGGGCATTTCAAAACCAAAGGGAGAGTATAGCCCAGTCCCCTGGGACTACTGATTTCCTTGCCCTCTAACACTGTAAATCCCATTAAAAAGTGGGCAGTGTTGGAGTAGACTATGCTGGGTCAGTTACATTGTTTAGTATGTATGTTCATGAAAGTTCAAGATTAGCCTGCTATTGAAAGGGGGTCTATGACAGTATGTAGGCCGGCTTACTAGCCACTCCCCAGGGGAGGATGTGAGTTTCTCCTCTATAGAATAGAGTAAGGGTTAGTCGGTGTAGGAGTTCTGGGTTGGTCTAGGCTATACTTCAGAGAGGGAGGACACAGCAGAGAGCCTCTCCCCAGAGGGAGCAGGCAGAGGCCTTGCTCCAGCAGGGGGGTAAGGGATCTACAAAGAGAGATAGACAAGGCCTAAAGTCCGGGTACTACATTCAGGGATTGTGCCCTGTATATACCAACATGCATGTGCCAATAAACCCAGTTATACCCAATCTGGTGTGATGATTGAACTGGTCACTAAGAAGAGGTGTCCTTGAGGTTCATCCTTGAAGTCTCAGGATCCTCTCGGACAGGAGGTGCTGTCAACGAAGGAACCACCGTGAGCCTGTCCTGATGTCCTCCCCACACAACCGCTGAGATCTCCAGGCTCCTGTTTACCAGCCAGGTATGCACCAGCACCACTGAATACATCAGTACCGAAGCCATCTCACATAGGGTGGGGGAACAGACTTATAATACCAGTAGTATATTACTATATACTGTACAGTACAAATGTGCATTTATGTTCATGTGTTAGTGTGCCTGTGCTTTGTGTGCATATTAATGTCGGCATATATTTGTGTATTATTGTGTGTAGTGTGTTAGTGAATTTGTGCAATGGGGTTAAAGAGTATATGGGGCAGGCAATAGCGTTAAGAAGCTTTAAATGACAGATGGCTCCACTAGTCAGACTGAAGGTTAATGGGTTACATTCACTGCATGACTACCATGTCATAGATTACGTAATTCTAATTTCTCAAGCATTTCAAAATAAAAAATATTGCCTTATGACCCAAGGGGCAGAAAATACCTCTGATTTGGGATCATCACTAGTCATTAACTTTCATCATCAGAAATGTTTAGTTAAAGGCTTTGCGTCATAGATATGTGTCTTACTGCCATACATAGGTGTACACAAATTGTGTTATTTATTTGATTGTGCAGTAAGTGCTCATGCAGAGTTTGCAGTGTGGATATTATTTTTGTGCATAGATTTGTAATTTGATGATACAAACAAAGGCAACTCTGAATTATACTGTTAATCTATGCGGTGAAATTAACAAATACAGTACTTGCCTTGATATTGTTTACAGTTAATATGCATTCCACTAAGTTTGTTATCTAGTTATTAGCATCAAAACACTTGGGGCTGCTATTTACACAAATAAAAAGGATTAGGATTTAATTCTAGGAGAAAAAAATAAATTAGTTCAATTTAATGTCTGATGGAATTATGCTACATTACATAATAATACAATAAAAAATAATAGACGCGTGTATGTTCTATTTGTATTCACGTTTATATGAAATTGAAACATTTGCATAATGTATGAAATGAATACAGAATACAAATCTAGAAATCAGTGAATGCAAACCTGTGCTACTATGGTCCAAATGTAGTATTTTGGAGTGAAAATTAATGGACTGATAAATAATACATTCAATTGTTTTTGTTCAGGAGTAGTGTTCCCAAGAGAAAAACGTTTTTCGCCCCGTGTACCTCCATATTCTTGTTTCTTTGGACTTCTCAATCAACATTAAATAAGATTCTTACAGTAGGTCTACACATTGTTCAGTTGCTCATTCAGATGACTTTTTTGTAGCATGATTCTTTTGAAGTACTAGACGTATGCCATGAGCTATTCAATCATGCTTTCTTTAAAGCTTTGCTGCTGATCAAGGGGAGCGGGAGTTGAATACAGTAGGTCACTTTAGATAGTAAACTTAACTTGTTTTGCATGGTTTATTTTTTCTTAATTTTCCAAAATCCAATACAATTTTTTCACAGGAGTCTCACAGTCACAGCCTGTAAGTGAAGAAAAAGTTCAACGATATAATGGAACATATCTAATTGTGGTTTACTGTGCAAAGGGCACTTGCCAATGAATGCATGCAATATTATGTTCAAATCTGTTATCAGAAATAGAGCAGCATGCACAAATCATATTTTATATATTAAAACACCAATACAAACATAATTAGTTACATATATAGCCTTGGGGAATGCTACTGTATATGCGGTCACTAATGCTTGCTACTATTATAACTGACTTGGGTAGGTTGGTGCAGTGAATGATTTGCAACAAAGCTAGGCACATACAGTATATAACAAAAACATTTTCTTTACTGACATAAACTGACAATAACTTGCCAAGTGTTCCCCTGGACGCCCAATTGACAATGACACTTGGCTAGGATCTGGCGATGGCTTCATACTTGAGGGAACAGGGCCTTAACTTTGAACCCTAATGTGGCTACCAGTGCTGGAAGACTGGCATTTATATAATTACATAATGTACAGACGTCATCCCTCATGTTTCCTATATAAACTAAGTGGATCTTCTCTCTTATACCCTCACCAAATGGTTCTCAAACCTCCCTTAGGGGCACCTAATAGTAGCCAATGCACGTACAAAAAACAGATAACTGCACTTCATTTGCATATGAATTCAATGTTGGGTGGTTCTCTCCATCTCTCCCTCATCAAGGACCTGTGCAGAGGCCCTATGCTAGGTTCACCACTGGTTAGTCAACATATTTAAATACTGTAGCTGTCTCAGTGTGGCTCATATTCCCGATGCAATGACATCAAGATGTTTTGCGCACCCAAATATAAATACAATAATTTTTCAAATGTGAAAATTCAATCTACCAATTATTTGTTCTCTAGTCTAGTATACAACAGATACCTTCCAAAGACAGAAGAAAATCGAGTGATAACTTTATTGCATTCAAAAAGTATGGTACATTAAAATTAATAAAACATTTGTGTTGTAGACCTTTTATTATTAATAAAAATATCTACGTACTGTAAATTGTATATCTCTATAACTACTGTATACAACTATACAACTAAACAACTATACAACAACTAAACAACTATAGAAAAACAGGCATTATTATGCAATTCCTGATACCTGGTAAATGTGCTTCTAAAAAGTACAGTACATTGCTGATCATACTAAAGTCGTTTCAGATTTGGAGGCAGAAAAATCAAGGTTAAGAACAGAATTGAAAGAACTTAGTGTTATCAAAAAGGCGCTTGAACCAAACTAAGTGCAATTCTTATAATAAGAAAAAAAGTACCCAGTGATACTAGTGATTAATCAGTGCAAATAAATCATATAAATGCAATCAATTTGCAAAAAGTTCTGTAATATGTAATCAAATTCAAGTGATAGTAGCAGCTCAAACCCTTTTGTGGACTTCCTTTCCAATCCTAAATTCACAGTAATCCAGATCTTGGGGAGCACAAATATATATGAAAAAATAAGAAAAAGCACATAATAGTGCAATATGTCTCTAACAATGTATAGACTCGACTTCAGAATCCAGTAGGGTGTGTACTCATATAGTATATTTCCCTTCCTTTTATGCATATCCAAAATCTGTGGCAAATGCTGTATCTGTACCCCTATACTGCACCGACACACTTTATTCGAGCAAATACCCGGTATGTACCTGGCAGATACCTGGAATGCGCCGCTCCTCACCTCTGGCAAGCCCCGTTGCATTTGCCTTCCCAGCCTGGGTTCATGCCTGGCTGATGGGCGGCTGATCTGTTAAATGATAATGATTAGGATTTAATAGGCTGCAATGCTTCGCGTGTCTACCAGATGGCATAAATTCATGAATTGTAATGCAGTATATATATTTATACTGTGCAGTATTGCAGCCAGCAGGAATAAAATGCTTCAATCCCTGCCTGGAAAATAACCCAATGCACTCGGGCAGAAAACAGTCACAAACCTCAATACACCCGGGTATACCCGAATTCGTGGGACTAGCCGAGCTCGAATAAAGTGTGTCGCCAGTGTACGTCCTGGAAGGTGTGACCTTCGTTAAAGAAGATAAAGACCAAATATTGCAAACTGATAAAAAAAAAAAAAAAATTACCGCTCCTCTCCCCAGCTGTGCTTGCGTCCCTCGTCTCATCTCGTCTCAGCTCCCGCACTTCCGGGTTCAATTCCAAGATGCTGGGCAGGATAACAAGTAACACTGTTTGCGGTGTCCTACACAATGAAGGCAATTTCCACTCAACGCGTTTCACCGGCTCACCCGATGAAACCGGTGAGCCGGTGAAACACGTTGAGTGGAAATCACCTTCACTTTATTTTTACTACATAAGATTGAAGTCAGAGTCTTTGGAACTGACCCACATTAATTTCAGCTCCGGAGACCCCATGCTTCAACCTTACTGTATGTAATAAAAATAAAATAACAGCTGAGCTTCATTACCGTTGTGCTAACTGCTAAGGTAATGAAGGGGTTAAACAGCAGTACCCACTTTGTTGGTGGGTGAAGCTTGTAGGTGTCCCAGGGTGGGGCTAAGTTATTGAAGAGGTTTACTCCTCCCGCTACCCACCCGGGAGGCCTAACCACCCACCTCAGAGCAAGTAGCCCCTTCACCCACCCCTTAACTTTTTTGGGTGATCTGACGTCACCTTAAAGAGAGGAAAGCATATGGTACCTGATTGGATGTGCTTCCCTCCCTTTAAGGTGTTGTCACATTACCCAAAAAAGGGAAAGCATCACATGGTCCATCCACCAATATGTACCATGTGATTCCACCAAGTTTGGTAGAGAAGTCTTCTCTGACAAACATGATGGTATATCCAATCAGATTGTTGGATGTGCATGTGTCTGTCAAATGTGACATCACAGGCCTTATATAAGGCCTGTCATGTCTTATTTAACTGGAAGAAGGCTGTGTGTCAACATCTACTGGATCTGTTGAAGAAAGAAGAGAAGAAACATGAAAAGAAAGAGAAAAGAAGATCTACTCCCCTGTGACTTTTCTTCAAGCAATAGAGGATTGTGGACTTCTGTGAATCAAGCTATACTTCAAGCGGAGGATCATCGCTTCATGGGCCAAGAGTTGATTGGTGCTGCGGTTGGATGAGGAGGATGAGCTTTCCTGCTGGCAAAGGTAAGATACACATTGATTAACTATAGGGTGTCTATTGATAGCCATATTGGCAATCTGTGCCCCCCTTGAGGGAATAGATATCAACAATGACAATCAATGAATTAAATGGCTGGTGTTTTTTTAAAAATATTATTGTAATTAGTATCTTATTTTATTGTAATGTGCAGTATTGTATATTTGAATGGGCAAACGCGCTATTAGCCATATTTTGCTAATAAGGCTTTTGCCCATGCCTGTATGATGGTGGTGGGGGCGTTGGTGTTTGTTGGTGATAGAGGGGATGGGTGAAGGGAGTATTTGCTATGGGGTGGGTGGTTAGATCTTGAGGGCAGGAAGCCGGAAGGGTTAACCGTTTCCTTACCTTAGCGGTAGTACCTGCTAAGGTACTGAAGGGATTAACCCTTCCCTCAATCCTGCCAGGAAGCCTAACCACTCACCTTGGGACAACCGTCTCATACCCCCACTACCACCAACAAACCTCAGTGCTATAGACTAGCAAATGTGAAAGGTTATTTTGAAAAGAGAAGAAATTAGATTTGAGATATTTAATGATCTATATGTAGAAAGTTCAAAGAAAACAGAAACTAGAGGGAGTTTAATAGGAAACTAACCAGCTCTTTTTAATAGGACAACAACTTTTCGGGTGTAATACTGTTTACTGTAGCTCCTAACACAAACGGGCACATTCTACATTACAGGCCCTTATCTCCAATGTAAGTTAGGAAAGCTGCATGGAATCTCACCAATCATTTAATTAAGCAACTTTACTGCGAGCAAGAAAAAAAAAAAGTATATTGTATGCTCTCTGAAACAATTCACAACTTCACCATCAACCATATTCATTTAATACAGAAATGTGTAAAAGTATATCCCTTGATGTCTTCTACTAGACAAAAGGCATCCTCCAGCTATCTTTGCAAAGATGATTTGCATCATATCAGTTTGCGTATTTCTTCAAGTTGTTCATTAATAACTATTGCAGTGTGAACAACTTATCGCTGAGTTCAAAAGCAGCCCAGGCTCGAATAGCTAAATTTATACTTATTTCATTTACTTAATTTCTTAATTCTGTCTTTCCTTTCTCCCATCCATTCCTTACTTCCTTTATATGTATTTCTACTTTCCTCAGTTAGCAATTAGAGGTTAATACATTATTTCAATGTCTGTTTGTGGAGTGATCCAGTAAATGACGATGCATCACATGGTCTTTTCTGTGTTGACCAAATGGGCCCCTTTTAAAAAATACTTTACTCCAACAGCCACTTATCTCTTTTGGCATAACTTAGAAACTCAATTGTATTAAACACAGAATGTGGAATGATTTTGTAAATTACTGTAATTATGAGACAAAACCTGATTAATTAGACACGTCTAGTGATGGAACATCATCTTATTTATAGCCAGATGCACTAAATGTGTGTAATGAACGATTATATGATCATTTAAAAATAAAACACATATACTGTACTTGTTGTGGGGCACCTAAACGAAAATTAATTGTGCATATTTGATCAAAATGTATTTAACGCTATATGTGAATAAAGTTTTACTTACTTGTGCAGTGGTCTATTTAAGTTTTTTAAAATTATACTTTGAATTCGTAACATGTACTATCCTTCCACTTCATTAGTCATTTAAAAAAGGGCTCAGAATGAAAGTACAGTTGTTATTAACTGGGCCTTTAAAATATGATGATAATTTAGAAGAAATTGTATTATGGAACAAAGTAGAGACAGGTCAGGCTGTGGTATCGCTATGCCAACCTAGTAACTAACTATATTATATACCCATCACACACAAGTAACCTAATTATGTGAACCCATATGACATTAATTGACTGGTGTAGTGGTACTGAGTAGACAGGTCAGATGGTGGTATCTCAATGGAAATCTAGTATACTAAAGATAATTTTTTAACATAATACAGAAATAAACTGATGTTGACTGTACATTAGGACAAGTTATGGCAACCTAGTATCCTACATACCCAGTAGGTAATATAATAGTGTAAAGCCAATTGGAGCAGATTGACTGGTACAGAAGTACAGATAGGTCATATGGTGATATATCTACAGTATGGCATCCTAATAAACTATACATTCCAACACACATAGGTAACCTAACAGTGTTAACTCAACTGAAACATATTGAGTGATAAATTGATACAGAGTATAGGCAATTCAGATGATGATATCTCTATGGAAGTATGCCAACATAGTATATTATTGTAGCCCAACACCAATAATAGTAGAGACTGTGTGACAGGTCAGAGTTTGATGATGGTATAGTATCTGCCCTCTCTCTCTCTGCCCCTCTGCTCTGTGTCTGACTATCTGTCTGACTGTGTCTCTCTTTATTCCACTCTGCTGCCCCCTCTCTCTCTGACTCTTAGCAATCTGCTCTGTATCTGTTTCTCTGCTCTGCATCTCTGATTCACTCTCTAAGGATCTCATGCCACCCTCTCTTCCCTTGCTGAAGTTAACATGAAATGGCAGCTGGGGAAAGGAGGGACACCACACTAGGGAGGGAAATGCTGTGAGATCCAAGTCAGAGTGGAAATTAAAACAAGATTTTATTTCAGTTCCGAGCTTGCCATTCAGATTTATCCAAATAGCAAAAAGCTTCGGGACACCGATTCGTTGAATACCAAGTTCGTGGGATTTCGGTTTGGGGGATACCCTAAAGCCCATATTTAAAAAGGTGCACTACCTAACGGGAGGACAAATGTTCTGGTGAGAACACCTGTTTTCATGCTAGAAGTTAAAACAAGATTGTCATTATTGCAGCAATGGGTTAAGATTTGAGATGGGTGAATTTTTTTTTCTGGATTTGGACCTGAAGTGATCAGTCGGTTCCTTTGGTCCACGGATTTCTGCAAATCCAGCCCAAAAAGGCCATTTTTGTCTTTCCAGATTTTTTTTATAGCACTGACAATCTAATCCACTGAGTCCGCAATCCGCTGGAGGTTTTTTTAAAATCCTCCAGCAGATTACGGAATCTATGGATATTACAATCCTTCACTGGATTGCAGGAAATCCGCAGGGTCCGTGGATTGTACTCTTAGAATCCTCCAGCGGTTTGTGGAATCCGGGATTGGATCCAATGGCGGTTTTAAATTAATCCGCACAGGCTGAAACTCGAACAATCCACCGATTGGATTTTACGCGGAACGGATTGTGAATGGAAAGCTTGAGAAATTCAGCTAAACAGATTTGGACAATTTCGCAAATCCCTAATTAAGATCACAATGTGCTACGCTCGAGTCGAGGGACTGAGACTTTTCTTGGCCATTTCTCCTTTATACAGAGCCCCTTACTCACACTGCTTCAAGAAAGATACTGTACACGTTGGAGCTTTTGTTTCCTTGGTTCATGTTGTCGAATAGGCAGCTTCTATGGCTTTAGACCCATTCTCCTTTGCTGTCTGATTCTACCCTTTCCATTTTGGAAACTACCCAGCCACCTCAAAGATTTCTGTGTGTCCTTTTCTCCTTCCTCTTCTCACTACTGGAACCTCTAGTACCTATTATCAATGCAATTCAAGTTTCCACCAAGCTCACTGCTCTGCAACACATAGACAGGGCTCCTCCATTAGTCATTTAGCAAACACATTTTCATTTTATCTTTCTGACAACTAATTTGGGGACGGGATTTTATTTTATTTTATTTTGTGTAATATAATCAGGAAAAGCTCAAAGCATTCATTTTTATATTTGATCAAATCCTCCAATCACTGGTTCAACTAAACTTCACAATTCCTCATCATATTGAAATTAATTGTTGCTAAGAATTAGAAAAAAATTAGAAGCAGTAAAAATCCTTGGGTCTAGGTAAATTAAGAATTTTCATATCCTCAAGAAAGAGAACCTCTCAGCCCTAAGCAGGGGGTGATATTACCGAAGGGTCTAGGCTCCTTCCCCCCTTTCTATGACCTTTCCCCTCTCTGGGCTCTGTTACTGTAGGATTTAGCACTGAGGTTGTGTGTTGTTCTGTTAACTCAATTCATACCTCTGGATCACAAGTGCAATAGGGCAGAGATTGTTCTCTTTTGCTTCCAATGATCCTAATTGCTGCATGCACCTTGATCAAGTACTACCATTTGCACTTAGTGCTAAGCAGGAGTTTTTCCTTGTGCCACACATTTGAATGTGAAAAGAGTGGAGGAGAGTCTGATATTACGGAAAACAGGTGTGATGCAGCCCAGGTGAAGTATTGGTGATGATGGAGCAAGTTGTTAAAGAAAAGATGGCGATCATAAACAGAGCGGAGAGTGTGTGTAAGGGAGTATATTGATATGTGTTCTGAGATGTATTTAGGACCCGAATTAATGGGAATATTGCACAGCACTTTTATACATTGATGCAAAATAATCAATGAATATTGAATGCTCCAATTTGTAGCAGTTAATATAAACTCCTATATGCATCATGTAATTCACTCTAACGTCTCTTTTTGAAACTCTCCAAATTGCAAGCAGAAATAGTATCAAGAACCTTGACCCAATATTGAAAAGGAAGCACTTTGCGGCAAATTTGCTACAAAATTAACTTTCTTTAAGCATCGATAGAGCTGATTCAGTACTATCGCACGGAAAGCACCACTAACGTTAATCGTTCTTCCAGTGTGATAGCGCCACAGTTTATAAAATACACCCCATAGACTCTATAGTCTAAAGTTAGTGACCCAGTTATTATTCCACTACCAATTGATTGCGATCTTGGGCTCGTCACCTTCTCTTCCTATACGCCATGCAAAATTAGCTTTTAGGATCTTAGAAGAAGGAATTTATTGTTCTATGCAATGTATTTTTGGCCCCTCCTTGTGAGCCACAGGATTTAATATAACTTAATTCTAATTTGCTGTTATTGGTGGAGTGATGATCTACATTTTTAGAATTTAAAACTAAAAGTCTGATCAATTTTCTCATATCTTTGAAATGGAAAGGATGAAACAATTCCTTTTGATTGTCATTCGAGAAATTGTATAGGATTTGATCAATTTGCATAACTTTTTCACAGTAACAGAGGCAAACATAGAATATCACAGCATGCTATAATTTGATGCATCAACTAATAAAAAGCCATTTAAAAAGAAAAAAGAGAGCGCAAAACGCCCATATCGTAAACAAAATTTAATATCAAATATTTTAAAAGACAAGGTATGTATCACACTTTTTTGTAGAATTTTAAAAAAGCATTCAGACTTTTAAGGTAAGTGAAGTGCCCTTCTGTGGCTGTGTATAGTCCTCCTCACTGCCCTTCTGCAGCCTGTTGCAAAACACAGTTCCACGGAAGCTTTCGCATAGCGCCATGACCACAAGGAGCTTCCATTTTGGAAATGTGAAAGTTTTTTTGATTCTATCAAAGAGCGAGTGTGATACTTACCTTGTCTCACGCTAACTCCTGTTACTAGTGTAGTGGTGTGTTAGGTACCTTATGCTGTTGCAGTGCGTGCTCGGAAAGAGTGGCGTAAGGTTCCGCGGTGGCTCAGCAGTGTAGGGCGCCGCCATGTTTATTGCGCAACAATCAGAGGGCACTGGCAGAGCGGAGAGGTCGCGCATGCGCAATGCAAGCGCGCGAACGATGGGCCAATAAGGGAAAGGCTCCGTTGGTGTACTACAACTCCCATGAGCTCTAGCGCAGTCACCTGATGCCCAGGAGCCAATCAGAGGGCTGGAATTGGCGGAGGAGGAAAGGGAAGCATGGGGGAGAGACCACGCTAGGCAGAGGGGAACCGGAGGGCAAAGGAAGAGGTAGTGTGGGTGCAGGGGGTCCGTGACCCGCCTGCATAGGACAGATCTTATATGTATAAACGTAGAGATTGACGCTCATACAAGTGTATGGACTCACCAACTGTATTACAGCATATAGGTAGATAGGAACTTCTATAAATAATTCCAGCAATTATATAATACTAGGTCAAGGGGGGACATGAACATGGGACCTAGCGGTCAGTCAGCGCGACTACCGCAAATATGGTTTACCCTGCTTACCCCCCTTAATATATACACTTCCCTAAATAGGGACCAAGGTAACATAGAATGAGGGCTAATGCCCATTACCTTTCCATTGAGTGTATAGGAATACGAAATCCATCCAGGCGAAGTTCCACTGCGTGCAATCCTGATCAGGGAAATCAGAGTGTAGGGAAGCACGGAGCACAGCTGAAGTAGAAGTCTGCAGGAAGAGTCCTGTAGAAAAAATGAATAAGGGGCACAACTCCGTGCTAAAACTGAGGGTGATTTATTGCATAATTGCACAGGGACAGAAACACAGCCCACACACCGACATGTTTCGTCCCACGGGACTTTATCAAGGTGGACACCTGCAGACACTCTTCCTGCAGACTTCTACTTCAGCTGTGCTCCTTGCTTCCCTACACTCTGATAGGACAGATCTTCCTTGCAGGCCCTAGGAGAATCCCTGAGCCACCGTAGAGTTGCTGTAGGGATGCCCTATAGTGGTAGCGTATTCCCTTACTGAGTAACAGTTAGGGACAAGGTACAGAGTTGCAGTTGCTGCAGTCACCTGGGACCAGGTTGCTGAGCATCGTGTCATCAGAAAGCAAAGCGTTGGATCGACGGATCCTTTTTGAAGCTGTTACCGGTCACCGCAGTGACCGGAAGGTATTTACAACAAGTGCACCAACACCGGTCAACAGGCGCTGATCCCGTCTTAGGGAACACTCTTTGGGTACACTAGTGGAGTGGCCAAAGGACTGAGCCTATATAACTATTTAGTATATGGACACGGTGTGGGGTACGCGGTGACGGGACAGAGACATTACTCTTTAGGAGAGTGGCCGAGCCACTAGTATTATAAGGACAGTTCAAGTTAGCTACGTGTTATGTGTTACTGCCATAATAAGATGACAAGTATGGTATGATATGTGTTCTTGCCTCAGTTAGGCATTAAGGTTATTAGTGCATTCTAGTAAAGTCAGTTCAAGCATTCATACATGTGTGTGGATATGTTTCTTGCCCAGGGGAATCTTACATGATGGGGATCCTGGGTAAGTGGAGGCGCTGCCGTTAGTATAAAGTGTTACCCCAGGCTCCCAGCTTGTGGAGGCTCGGATCTCCTGGAGCCACAGGTGTGTGCGGTACCCGTAGTCTCTTTATAGCGTCAGAAAATGGGCTACACTAGTTTTAAATATCTGGGCATATGGTTTGACACCCGCTTAACATTCGGGATGCACATTGATACCCTGACATCCAAAACCTATGCCAAACTAGGTGTACATTACAGGTACAAATCCTCCCTAAGTCTGCTGGTCAGATAGCGTATCGCACAGTATATGCTAATGCCAATTATCGAATATGGAGACATAGTATATGCTCGGCACCGCAAACCCACCTTAGCAAACTTGACACCCTCTACAATTCAATATGCCATTTTGTTCTCCAATGCAATTACAACACACATCACTGCGAAATGCTCAAAGAACTAGATTGTCATCACCTGAGTCTAGGCGCAAAGTTCACCTTTCCTGTCTTGCCTTCAAATACTTTCTGGGCAAGCTACCCATCTACCTGAACAAGCTCCTCACCCCTACCAACAGCACTTATCATCTGAGATCAGACTCCAAAAGTCTGTTCATGGTCCCAAGGCTCAACAAAGTATCCGGCCGCTCCTCCTCCTCTTACCGTGCACCCCAAAACTGGAACAATCTACCGGAGACTCTCACATCCACCACCAGTTTAAGTTCTTTCAAAACTAAGGCTGTCTAACATTTTAATCTGGTCTGTAACTGTTACATACGCCTATAATATATATTTTCTTTAACTGTGCATGCAATGTCTTGTATATAATGTATACCCTGTTCACTTATGTAACTGTATTTGTAACCATGTATTATTTGTCTTAACTCTGTGCCCAGGACATACTTGAAAACGAGAGGTAACTCTCAATGTATTACTTCATGGTAAAATATATTATAAATAAAATAATTTTTTAAATATGTTACATTAAATTGTGTTACGCTATAGTCTCTCTTTTATCTTTTTAACTGTTTGTATCTAGTGAAGATTGGAATACCTCCAAATGAGAGATGCGAGCGATCACAGCAGAGAAACTACACCAAATGTCATCCAATTTTGTACTAATCTGATCATATGAAAGGAGGATTATCTCAAGTAAAGGTAAGGACTATGGCTGTTGGATATCATCAGTAACTCTTAAATCTTATCTGAGGACTGGGTGAATGTATTTCCATGCATTTAAGATCTATATCTTTGTTAATTTTTTTAATCTTTTTTTTAAAAAACTTATCAGCAATTGAGTGGCTCTTATAAGTAGGCACTGATCTATTCTAATAAGTGTAGCCCCCTTTCCCTATGCCTATGGGAACTACATGGGCAATTACATGTGCTGCTGTACCTGTTTGCTCACAGAAGGCCTAAGGCTGTGGACATGGTGCCGCAGCCCGTGGGGAGGCGCGCTGGGGCTGTGGGAAAGCGGGTGCTTTCCCTGGCCATACCAGACGGGTCATGGGGGGTGTTCCTGGGGGCGATCCCTGTGACATCACAGAGCTGGTTCGCCTCATTGGGCAAACTGCTCACGTGACATGTCTGTCGCGTTGAGAAGTCCGTTTAACTGATTCCTCACGCAACACGCGCCCCCTCCCGCTTCTGCGAGCACGCGCCCGCCGCATGGAAGCGAACACTGCCCTAATGCTATCTGTTTGCTCTGCGTACGGACGCTTTAGCGCGGTCTGCCATACCATGTCTGAGGCCTAAGCCTCTACCTCTGGGAGCCTGGGGTGAGCTCTTTCTCCTTGCTTGCAGCGCCTCCACCTCTAAGAGATCCCAGAGTTGGCGGGATAACCCATCACAGGAACCGATATACAGTAATAAGTAATACACCACACAATGTATATAACTAAGGTTTATTATACACAGATAACATATAATAACTGTACCCACAGTATGTGGTGAACACGTGATGGTTCCCCCAAAGTACTGAGGGTGCTGTGGTACCAATACCGCTGGTTTCCTGTCCCAGCAATTCCCACCCAAATGTGAGGTAGAGCTACCCCCTGTGGATGTAGGGGCATACTGGGTACCTGCCTGGGTACCCCGGTACCCAGGTGCTGCTTGTCGCGATGGGTCAGAGCGGGTCCCACCTAGCGGGGCCTCACCACACAAATCTCCTCTCTCCTAAAGGGTTCTGATCCTCCTCGCAGTGTGAACTCCAGTCGGAGGGTCTCACACAATGTCTTTGGATCCTGTGACCTGGTCCCAGGCTGCAGGGCACAGCGTGGCTGTCCGGTCACCGGTGCAGAAATAACAATAAGGGAAAGAGTTCCTATCTGGGGCCTTCCCTCAACACTCCTCTACTGGTGTCTCATGGTCTAACTGGGCCTAGGGGCAAGGTCTAGACCTAGCCCAGGAAGTACTGCTCCCTGGACACTACCTTCTACTTTGACTCCTCTGTCAGGTACTGGCGCACGTGCTCTCTGCATGCAGAGCATATCCTGTTTTCCCCGTTGCTACAATCCTATTGGCTGGGCAGTCCCATGTGGTACAGTCCCGCTCTCTAGGGATTCTGGGACTGTAGTTCCGCAGCTGCATCTGCGGAGCTACACTAAGATGGCAGCCGCCTCCTCCACTGCGCATGCGCGCCTCACGGCGTATGTGCAACTCTCAAAATGGCCACCCCCACTTACCGATCGCGCGGAGCTCCGGGGAACCACTAAACAGCTCCCCCGCACCAGAGGCAGGATAGGGAGACCTCAGCAATAATTTTTTAATAAGAATATATAATTGCCCTATTTTTAGGTGTTGAATAGCTATTTCACAAACTTAAATATCTAGTCATTCTATTGAAAATACTACACTTTTTAAAGTGCAATTTCTTAGTTTCTACAGAGTAATAAAGACCAATATTGGGCTCTATGGCTAGAAGTAGTTCAACCGTAAAGATATCCATGCCACCTTACGTTATACTTAAGTCCTGTGATTTTTCATTTAACGGCAAGTTTAACACACTGGTTTAGCATTTCCCTTTTCAGCAACCCTCAAAGCAGACAGAACAGTGTCAGTATATTAACATTTCTTGCCATTTTGCATGCTACTGCTGGAGCCACTCAAGCCTTGGGGTATGTGCACTCAATAGCAGTGTGCGTCTTCCTGAAATCTCTCATTCCTTAGCACTTTTGTAGCATACAGTACAAATGATTGTACATTGAGTATTTGTCCTACATAAATGTAAGACATTTTTCTTCTATGTGTAGCAGGGTCCCCCCTGGCCCTCCTCACCTGCGCAGAGTAGCGGGTACCCCCGCACCGTATCAGACATTTGCAGGGGCTCCCGGCGACATCAGTGATAGGGCGCCAATATCTTGTGTGCGTTCGCGCATGTGCAGTGCGTGTTTGCAGTCACGGCGGCCATCACATATAGCGCAGGAAAGTGTAGGGAAGCAGGAAGGCCCCATAGCTGTTGCGCATGCGCAGGAGAATGGTGCGGCGGCCACTAGTCTAGCGCAGGCGCAGATAGAGAGAGGTAGGCGGCCATTAGAGAGGCGCCCATGCGGTCCTCATAGGGAAAAGCCCCAGAGGGGACTCCAACTCCCAGCAGGCTTAGAGGCAGGTGAGTCAGATGATTGCAGGCAGCCAATAGTGTCTGCAATTTCCCCTGCAGAGAGTGGATACATTGTATGGGCAATGTGCTGGAAGTCAGTCAGACTAAGGAGACAGTGGGGGAAGGAAGGGGGGCAGAGAGCTGCGAGCTTCTGCCCTAGGCCAGAAATCCCCAGGCTTGATTTGAGGCCCTAACTCCCCACTAGTGAGGGTGGGTGTTCTTAGGGACAGGCCCTTATGTAAGGACCCTGTGCCCCTTCAGCTGTGTAGTTCCTTAGAGCAGGGAGAGACCCTGTGTAGTTCCTTAGAGCAGGGAGAGACCCTGTGTAGTTCCTTAGAGCAGGGAGAGACCCTGTGTAGTTCCATAGAGCAGGGAGAGACCCTGTGCAGTTCCTTAGAGCAGGGATAGACCCTGTGTAGTTCCTTAGAGCAGGGAGAGATCCTGTGTAGTTCCTTAGAGCAGGGAGAGACCCTGTGTAGTTCCTTAGAGCAGGGATAGACCCTGTGTAGTTCCTTAGAGCAGGGAGAGATCCTGTGTAGTTCCTTAGAGCAGGGAGAGACCCTGTGCAGTTCCTTAGAGCAGGGAGAGACCCTGTGCAGTTCCTTAGAGCAGGGAGAGACCCTGTGTAGTTCCTTAGAGCAGGGAGAGACCCTGTGTAGTTCCTTAGAGCAGGGAGAGACCCTGTGTAGTTCCTTAGAGCAGGGATAGACCCTGTGTAGTTCCTTAGAGCAGGGAGAGATCCTGTGTAGTTCCTTAGAGCAGGGAGAGACCCTGTGCAGTTCCTTAGAGCAGGGAGAGACCCTGTGTAGTTCCTTAGAGCAGGGAGAGACCCTGTGTAGTTCCTTAGAGCAGGGAGAGACCCTGTGTAGTTCCTTAGTGCAGGGACCCAGTGAAAGGGTTTGCTGCATGTTCCTGTAAGCTGTGTTGCTGATCCAGAGACTGTCCTTACGGTGGGATGTCCAGCTGGGCCCCATCCAACGCAGAGGTACAGATTAGCGCTGGACCAAGCGGCGCCGGTAGACCCTTTGCGAAGACACCCAGGTGTAGAGACACCTGGGCAGGTATTTACATCCTTCCATACGTGCACCAACTTTACCTTGCTCCTCACATGTGACAGGCCTGTTCACACACTTGGGTGGGCTTGGAGTCTTTGGACACGGGGTTGGGAAGGGGGTGTAAGAAGGTATAGCCCAGTTAGGGGCAAGGTTATAGCTGCCAGCAAGTGGCAGAGGGTAACACGGCTGTGTTGCTATGTGTGATATGATGTGATTTATTGTTTTGCCCACATTGGGGGGGGGGGAAACCCATTACATATATAATAGATAATTTTAAAGCATATTGCCCATGACTTTGTAGACGTAGCTTATTTGGATAATTATCTATTTTATTTATATTATTATATTTGAGTTATAATCAAATTCTGTCTCCCCCCCCCCCCTTTTTTTTTTTAAAGATTTATTGATATAGCAATTATTGCAAGCTTATCATATTGGTGTCTGACAGCACCATATTAAATAAATAAAAACTGATATTTTCCTATTTGTATATGCAGAAACATTTTGCCTTTACTTAGACGTCTATGTACCAGCACAGAGAAAAGTGTGTTTTGATAATCTGTCACAGATGTAGTAAGATTTACTGATCTCGTGCGGTGCAAAACCAAATGTAAATCCCTGTCATTTATTTGCATGTTGCAGCTCCACGATTGCTACTGTGCCATGGGCGCAAAAATTGCTGTAGTATTCTGCAGTAATGATAGTGTGTGCTAGTGTGTCTTTAATCTAAATGCAATGTAATCCATTCCTTATTCCCATAAAAAAAACTTCCGAATTTTTAAAGTATGACATTTTTATTAAAGTAAATTGACTTAGAGATAATTTGAAATTGTGCCCAAAATCACATGTGAACCCTGTACTGTATATAGCTTGTGTGATATGTTCATATAAATCCTGGGTGCTTTAGTAGTTGTCCACAAATGAAAACAGTCGATATATAAGGATAGCACAGAGTAATAAGCACCTAGCGGTGTGTGTCAGGTACCCACAAAATATGCACCAATATAAAAAATCTCTACACAGTATATAATAACTTAATGGTATCTTGACTCAAGGCTTAAGCTCATTACCTGTCAGCCTCCTTCATAGGACAGACCAGTGACTCCAGGGCGTGCAATCCGTAAACGATGAGGATCAGGAAGAATTGTATTATTCTCTAAGATGAATAGAGTGAAACCGGAGCACAGCAAAACATTTAATGATCCAGGGAAACTCCAAATAAATGGTTTATTTATAAAGCTATGATGGAAAAACATATAGAAAACACACCTACGCATTTCGTGCGCAAACAATTACGAGGTGTAAGGTACAATGCTATCAGAGACATTTAAGTACATACCGTTCGCGCCATTCAATGCCGGGAGTGACGTAGCGAGTATGGCCACGCTGATGTAATGTCTAACCCCATTGGCTAAGAATGTCAGCTGACTAAAATAAAATATACAAAACTTTAATAAGCGCAAGCCGGCACACAAAAAAAAAAGAAAAACATGTATTTAAAAACACATACCAATCCCTGCCAGATGGAATAATGACTACAATATCTCACACTCAATTCTTCTCCTCACTTTTAAAGCTTTACACTCTTCTGCCCCTCCTTACATCTCAGCCCTAATATCACGCTATGCACCATCCCGACTCTAGCGTTCTTCTCAAGCTCTCTCCCGCCTTAAACCTTTCTCACTTTCTGCCCGGCACCTCTGGAATGCCCTTCCCCTCAATACCCGACTAGCACCCTCTCTATCCACCTTTAAGACCCACCTTAAGACACATTTGCTTAAAGAAGCATATGAATAGCACTGGATAATCCTGGACACATGATACATAAAGCTTGGCCCCCTGCAGACGCACTTACTAGAATTCCCTCCTACTGTCTCTATATGTTCCCCTAACTACGAATTAGATTGTAAGCTCCTCGGAGCAGGGACTCCTCTTCCTTAATGTTACTTTTATGTCTGAAACACTTATTCCCATGACCTGTTATTTATATTATTTGTTATTTATATGATATGTATTACTACTGTGAAGCGCTATGTACATTTATGGCGCTATATAAATAAAGACATACAATACAATAATGTATAAACATTTTAACCTAGTTAAAGGCACATATGGATGACTGTAACTGAAATAATATAAGTGGCTATGGAAAAAATAAATAAATAAGGAGCTCTATCAGTATGTAAACAATATATAGTCACATCCATTTGGCTACAGAAAAGAGACCCCTTGTTTAATCTGTATTGTTTACAGTTATGGGATCACAAGGATCCCCAAAAAACAATAGGAAAATATATAATAATTATTAAAAATTCGACTTTGAAGAACTCTCATATAATAAAAGTATACTGATAGGATAAATAGCCAAGAATGTTGGCTACAGAATATTTAATATTCTGATACAGCCACGAGTATCCGAATACTTGCCTGGGAAAATCTGGGGCAATACCGGATGAGACTACCAGGGACCCCCGCTGTGTTAATCCGATGGGCCATTAGTCTGTTTGCAGAAATGTAAACTAAATAAGAGGAAAGACAGAATCTCTATATGTGGCACTATATAGGGATTCTGTCTTTCCTCTTATTTAGTTCACTATTATTCCCTGTGAGCACCACCCTTCCTCATACTGTTTGGTACACTAGTCCCTCTTCATTCGCTTGAGCAGGGTATATCTGCTATATCACTATTGCAGATTGTATTTGTTTACATACATCTGTTTGCAGAAATGTCACAGAAATGTTGCAGCCTTACTGGGAGATTGCCCCATATTTTCAAAGGCAAGTGTTTGGATACTCATTGCTGCATCTATATGTGTAATTGGAAGGCGCAAGCGTGACAGCTGAGGGTATGGCAGCTTAGTTTAGAGGCTCCGCCAACACCCGGCATGAATAAACACTAAAACGCCAATTAAACATCACAACCACATAAATAAACTTCTGGCCCGACTCCCGATCACCCGAGAATGACCACACGTCACAAAAGAGAAAGACATCGCTGGAATTAAAGATATATTTCCAAAATCCTTAAATGACATGGGTGGGAAGAGCCGTGGCACCGGCATCTATTTATGGCTCCGACTCGGAGAGGGAATTGGGGAGGGAAAGGAGCGCGAGTGTGGAGAGAAAGCTAATCACAAAAAGTTATCTGAAAAATGACCTGAAATAACTGTTCAATTACTTAAAATCCCTGTTCCAATCTGAGATGCAGGAGCTGAGAAAGGACATGATATTTGAGATGGAACTGATGAACTGGAAAGAAAAATGGATTCAACAATTAAAGCGTTACGCAAAACTGAAAAGACCGCCACCTACCTTAAGATGCAGATCTTGGACATTGCTGACAGGCATGAAGATGCTGAAAACAGAGACAAGCGTGATAATACTAGGATAAGAGGTATTCCTGAATCCATCACTGCAGTAGAGGAGCACATATCAAGATCAAGACCTCTATCCTACCTGATAAAACTGAAGCTGAACTGCAGCTGGATAGGTGTCACAGGGCCTTACACTCTAGGCTGCAACCAGAGGAGCCACCAAGAGATATCATTATGCGGTTTCACTATTTTAAAATGAAAGAAGCTCTGTGCCAAATCACTAGGAACACGGCATCAAATACATTTGAGGGGATAAACATGCAAAGCTTTCAAGATTTGTCTCCCATCACACTGAGCAGTTGCCGCAGATAACAACCTGTCACCAAACTCCTAAGGGAATATGGAGTCAGGTACAGGTGGATTTTCCCCTTCGGCCTACTCGTCATTAAAAATGGTAAAGCCTTTTCTATGCAATCTTTGGAGGAAGGTGAAGATTTCCTAAAAAGAAATTGGGGTAAAATCGGATTTCACTCACCAAAGAGAAGGGGAGTCCTCTCCCGAGCCATCCTGGAGGGAAGTGATGAAAGCTACACGAGGGAGAGAGGAAGTCAAGGCCAATTAACAGCAATTGAGACCTTATAGAGACAAGTTTACATTCACAGCTCTTCCTAATAAAACTTTAAAGAAACACCCCACTTTCTTCACTGAGTACTGCGAAGGGCTCTACTTATAATGGATTTCGGTCTGGGTCTTCTCATCCAGGCAGTCCGGAGGTCTTGATGTATGCTGGTTCTTGGGCCCGAGTGGAGGATCGGCCCGGGAGTGCGCATCAAGCAAAGGATAGTCTTCACGACGCATGGTCCGGCAGGCATAAAGAAGAAAAGACAGATAGAAGTGAATCATCCTCCGGCTGTATTGGGGTCTGGGGAGGTAGGAGGAGATCCTGGAACCGGAGGGTTAAATCTTGAAGGTCTTTGTCTTGTTTGGGACAGGGGGGATGACCCACATATGCGTCTTTTCTTTCGCCTGCTTGCTAGCGAACATTGACTGGGCCCTGGGGCTGGGGAGAGGCTGCTGGTGGATGGTCTCCCACACCCTAATGGCGCTGGGCGAATTCCATCTTTGGTGCTTGGTGGCCCGTCTGCGAGGTGAGAGATATGGGCAGGTGAGGGGTAGAGATCGGGTAAACAGACAGAAGGATATCATACAGAATGGACAGATCGAGCCCAAGCTAGAGGATGATGGCTGCCCTATGAGACAGAGGTTTGAGGGAAAGGGAGAGTAGATGTAAGGAAAAACTGGTGTGTGAAGTGGTTCATACTAACTTAACAGTGTACTATTCCATCTAGCCCCAAAACAACAGTCATGTTCACCTGCAGAACACACAAATAAGGTTGTCCAATTATGTGACTCATGGCTGGCAATGCTAATTTCCCCTTCCTCAGCTGTATGAAGAGTCAATTGGAATATTTGATGATGAATGTCCATACATTTAAATGTGGCTGATCTGTAAAATTCAGCATAGCCTTCACTTGCCAGAAATTGCACAACATTTGGAGGCTGCGTGGTAGCAATGTTACTTTAGGAGTTAAAACTGAAAAGTGTCCTTCTTGAGTAAGGCTTCCTTGGTAAATAAATCTCGCATCAAATCAAGGTCTGGTTGCTGTCTTCGTGGTTTTTGATTTGATAAGACTAGTTGTTCCAAGTACATTCTCATGGAAGCTTGATACGATCATGAAAGTTGCAAAATTTGTGGTCTCGTTTACTTCTGTGTCCACGCAACAGAACAGTGAAACTTGTATTAGGATGTACAGACGAGACAACAAGTATTCTAAAGCTTGCCTTAAACTAGCCCGGTTACATTCTGGGTATGTGCTGGGTGTAACCTGGCTAGTTTAAGGCATTTCTGCATTGACTAATGACCCATCGGATTAACACAGGAAGGGTCCCTGGCAGTCCCATTCAGTTGAATTGGACTGCCAGGGACTCCCTCTGTTAATCTGATGGGCCATTAGTCAATGCAGAAATGCCTAAAACTTGCCTTAAACTAGACCCAGCATGTACTTGGGTCTTTTTGGCGATTGCCACTGGTTTGTGTTAGAATAACCGTCGACACTACAGTATACCACGGATTTGTAAGCAGGTAATTGAAAAACGGTGTGTTTATGAAACATGTACAGGGTATTAGTATCAGTATAAAGCAAGCTTTAACTTATACATTCTATATCGATTAAAGAAACAGCAAATTAATTAGGCTTGTCGTCTTGTCACCTTTGGAAGAAAAGAAAAAAAACAAATGAAAATAACGAGCATTATTGTTCCTAAAATGAGAAACAATATTGGTTTCAGATAACCTAGGATCCCAAAAACATTTCCTAGTCCACCAAAAACATCTTTCCCAACAGTTTGTAAGCCGGTCCCAATATTTGATAATACGTCTCCTGTCATGGGCCAAAAAGATTTCAGGGACTGACCTAGTGTAGTTATCCACTGTGGAAAAATCACCTGGTTTGATGTAACTCACTTTGAACTCTCTGGAGGAGAACGTGTATCATATCGTGTGGATCCAATTGGTATTTTCATATTCTTTAAGTGTGCCAAAAAGGCTGTCATGTGTGGCAGTGTTAATGTGATAGCAGGTACCTGTATATGTATGGTAGTTGACAATGTCATAGGGCACTATGCAGTAAGCGCCAAAAAAGTGCAATCGCCAAGGGTACCTTATCGGCATGATTCTGCCGGTTTTCCCTCTCCGTATGCAATAAGTGCTGAATCCCTTCCGAATGAAGCCGAAAACATTTGCTCCCACTCTGCCGATGATTTGCCGATCACACACAGGTGTATCGGCGTGCATGGCGAGGTGGTGTTAGGTTCCCCAATGAAACTTCTTGCTGAATCTGCCGAAGCAAGCATGTTTTGGATTGAGCGGCCCATTTAAAGGCAGCGTTTATTTTTATTCATTCTCTGTGTTGTTGGGAGAGAGAGAGAGAGAGAGAGAGAGAGAGAGACACACAGAGCTAGCCGATTTACATATTTCATATTGACTGAGACAGTTGTGGTGTATTGTGAGAGGTTTGTCCTGTGTTGTTTTGTTTACATCTTTGTCTTGTTTTCACTTTGTAAGTGTTCAGTGCGATTGTCTTTAAATTTCTTTTCTGTTCTTTGTGAGTGCTAGAGGTATGGCCGCAAGGCGTGGGAAGAGTGATGCTGGTGTGAGTGGTACTGGACAAAAAGTGAAAAGAAAGTGCGCAACTATTAAATAATACCACACACGTGAAGTGATAATTCAGTGATATTAAAGTATATATTACGTGACCTAGTTATCAGATTGGAGCATCTGCAGCTGTGGTAATGGGGATGGCTCAGAGCACCCCCTAGAACGTCAGAGAAAAACACAAAAAACACAGCGCACAACGCTCATAGTGCATTAAAGATATATTAAACCAACAAAATAATAAGGTAATTATTGTGCGTACATCAATATAATTCAATCAAACATTTAGGGTAAGTTACCCATCCACCAACAGTGCGACCTGGATCAGATGTCATCAACAGGGACCATGCACCACACAGTGGACCGGATCTGTTGTCATCTACTGGAACTGGAACAGGTGAGCAAATCCCAGATATTGAATGGGTAAAAAAGGGAGTCCTTTTAAATGTCCCCGGTGAAAGTGAGCAGTGTCCAGCCACTTGCGTCTCACTAGGGAACGGCCGTGTCCCGCGGTCCTCACGACGGCTGGTCTCTCTCCTTCTATCCACCGCACTAGCACTTCCGGGTGGTGACATCACTGCAGCTCGCGTCGCGTCACGTCACAGTTCTTAGCCGGTTGCCGGATCGGTATAAAAGCGGGGCAGGGGAGAGTCCAATCACACACTATCCAACGCGTTTCGAAACCGTGTAGGTTTCTTCATCAAGGAAGAAACCTACACGGTTTTGAAACGCGTTGGATAGTTTGTGATTGGACTCTCCCCTGCCCCGCCTTTATACCGATCCGGCAACTGGCTAAGAACTGTGACGTGACGCGACGCGAGCTGCAGTGACGTCACCACCCGGAAGTGCTAGTGCGGTGGATAGAAGGAGAGAGACCAGCCGTCGCGAGGACCGCGGGACACGGCCGTTCCCTAGTGAGACGCAAGTGGCTGGACACTGCTCACTTTCACCGGGGACATTTAAAAGGACTCCCTTTTTTACCCATTCAATATCTGGTATTTGCTCACCTGTTCCAGTTCCAGAAGATGACAACAGATCCGGTCCACGGTGTGGTGCATGGTCCCTGTTGATGACATCTGATCCAGGTCGCACTGTTGGTGGATGGGTAACTTACCCTAAATGTTTGATTGAATTATATTGATGTACGCACAATAATTACCTTATTATTTTGTTGGTTTAATATATCTTTAATGCACTATGAGCGTTGTGCACTGTGTTTTTTGTGAGTGGTACTGGTAGTCGTGTGAGTATGCATCTGAGTGAACGTAGGATTCAGGGGAGTGCTGTTGCTGCGAGTGCAACTGGTGTTGCTGGGAGTGCGAGTGGTGTTGCTGTGAGTGCGAGTGCCACAGAACTGCCACAGGCCAGTGCAAGTCGTACAGTTAAGGCCAAAGTACTTGGCAAAGGGAAAAGGTAAACACAACAGCCAACAAGCACGCCTGTAACTCGCTCTCAAAAGGATAAACAAAAATAAATAATCACATTCACTAAATGTGTTGGTGTCCTGGTGGTGTTTATTGCAGACTATTTCATGCATAGTGTATGCATGATCATGTACAGATGCTTGCTAACATTCAAGTATGTCCTTGTACACATGAATGTTTAGAAATGCTCACTGACTGAATTAAGGCATATTTAATAACATATGAATATGTATTAATCATCAGTTGATTAATGGTACAACATTATTACACACTTGCCATGTTTATAGAAGCTGACATTCACTTAGCTCTTGTTCAAGATGAGATATATGTGCGTTTGTTTGGTAATGTAGATAGTCATTTCATGCTAATATTATTGACATACAACTTTAAGTAACTACCCATATAACAGCATACATTTGGTTGTTGTGTTTTCTGGTGTCTTAACTCTAACACATTACTTACCTTAATCTTCTTTCATAGTTCATAATGTTGGCATGTGATCATGTATGATTTTTGGTTACAATAACAGATCTGTAAGTGTGTATGAATATATCTTTATTATCTCTGTATCTCTATGGATATATGTATACACACACACACAGTGTGTGTGTGTGTGTGTATATATATATATTAACTGATATATATATATATATATATATATATATATATATATGACACTGTTGTCAGCAAACAGGCCTTCTGTTAATGAGATATAAATGTTAGGACACTTGCTAAAATTATGGTATCACTATGATTGAGCCCCTAATTCAATGAGCTATATTTAACTTTCAATATGATTACAACAAGGCCTACTTACACACATCAATGGCTTTAGTTTAGCACTCTATATATAATATATATATATATATAATATATATATATATATATACACATGAAGGTCAGTCAGCACACTGCAGTAGAAAAGGTTATAATAGCAGATGCTAGTCCCATAGAAAATAAGTATGATACGAACCAATCCAAAGACCAGTAAAGAGACAGCACACCGCACGGGGTTAATCCAAAAATCTATATTCACAACATGAAATACACGTAAGCCAACGTTTCGGTCCCACAGAGAGACCTTCCTCAGGGCCGTGCAACCCACAAGTGCAAGTGACCACACATATATACCCTCACCCATAGTGCAATGCAAACAAAGGGAACCAATCACCAACATGCAATTAGACAGAATATGCAACATAGCTGTGCTCCGTGCCCCCTCCCCTATTACCTGATTATCCAAATGACTCATCATGACATGAGAGTAGGCACTTAAACTATTAGGAGAAAGACACCCTTTAGACACTGGTCCCAGGGTCTACTGCCCTTGCGGGGGAAGGTCGCGCACCGCGCATCTGCAGTGGGCCAAAACATATTGACTGCCGGAGCGCCAGCAAGGAGAGTACGCCGCGCATCACAGCTGTGAGCAGACGCCTCATTGACTCTCCCTGGCCACCAGGGACGCCGGCAGCGCAAAACGCACATGCGCAGTCTGAAAAACCGCCTCGGTGCACAGTTACCCACACACTGACAGTAATAATGGGCTAAACAGAATAGTAATAAACAGAGCGTTAAGGTGAACCACAGGGGGACAGGTAGAGGTATAGAGCACAAGGAGCGCATAGCATCACCATAGTATATAAGGACAAAGGAAGTGCAAAAGTGCAGAGGGAGTGATGCAACAGAGTATGAGTGACAAACATAAAAAAGGCATAATGCAAAATCAAGTGAAAGCAGGGAGACTGCTACAAAAAGCAGCTAAGTGAAAGTTCCTCATTTAGGCCACCAGGTGTCATAGTTCTTAGTTCATAAATAAGCCTTGCTTCCTGTTTAAGCAAAGTCCTGCCCCTGTCACCCCCACGGGGGGGGAACTGGGACCTGCAGAATAGGCATACAACGAAGTGTGGCCAGTGTATGCCTTTTTTCCTTGAAATGTCTAGCCACAGGTAGACACTTCAGGTCTACATCAGAGGCATCACTCAGTAGGGCTTTTCTGATGTTTGAACGGTGCATGGCCATGCGTTCTTTCAGCATCCTTACAGTCTTCCCGATGTACAGCAATCCACAAGGACACTTAATAAGGTACACCACGAATTTAGACTCACAGTTCAGTGGTTGTTTGATTTTAATCGGTGCGCCACTATGCGGGTGATTGTAGCTAGGGCCCAGCTGCATATAGTTGCAGTTGGTACAGCCATGACAGCGGTACGAACCAGGTTTTTTGGCTAACCAAGTGGTGGGTGTGGCATATTTGTCTATTGGGTCAGATCCAGTGACCATGTCACCAATGTTTGGTCCCCGACGAAAGCAGAATAGAGGTGGCTCTCTAGCAAATGCACCAATCCTCTCGTCCTCTTGTCCTTATATACTATGGTGATGCTATGCGCTCCTTGTGCTCTATACCTCTACCTGTCCCCCTGTGGTTCACCTTAACGCTCTGTTTATTACTATTCTGTTTAGCCCATTATTACTGTCAGTGTGTGGGTAACTGTGCACCGAGGCGGTTTTTCAGACTGCGCATGTGCGTTTTGCGCTGCCGGCGTCCCTGGTGGCCAGGGAGAGTCAATGAGGCGTCTGATCACAGCTGTGATGCGCGGCGTACTCTCCTTGCTGGCGCTCCGGCAGTCAATATGTTTTGGCCCACTGCAGATGCGCGGTGCGCGACCTTCCCCCCGCAAGGGCAGTAGACCCTGGGACCAGTGTCTAAAGGGTGTCTTTCTCCTAATAGTTTAAGTGCCTACTCTCATGTCATGATGAGTCATTTGGATAATCAGGTAATAGGGGAGGGGGCACGGAGCACAGCTATGTTGCATATTCTGTCTAATTGCATGTTGGTGATTGGTTCCCTTTGTTTGCATTGCACTATGGGTGAGGGTATATATGTGTGGTCACTTGCACTTGTGGGTTGCACGGCCCTGAGGAAGGTCTCTCTGTGGGACCGAAACGTTGGCTTACGTGTATTTCATGTTGTGAATATAGATTTTTGGATTAACCCCGTGCGGTGTGCTGTCTCTTTACTGGTCTTTGGATTGGTTCGTATCATATATATATATATATAGTATATATATATATTATATATATATATATATATATATTTTTTTTTTATATATATATATATATATATATGCAAATACAACTGTATGCTCATCTGCATGTCTTAGGCAGGTCTGCAACCCCGCCTTTCCCCATTATCACCCAGCATACAGCACTTCCACTGCAGCAAGGGATTATGGGAAATGACATGCAAATGAGCACACAGTGTCACTTTTTGCCAGTTAATTACAGGCTTGTCACGGTAGCTTATGACAGGCTGTAATTTACACCAAAACTATATATAAATATATATATATACCTGGTTTGAACTGGGACGAGACTTAGTTATAACAAATTGTATTTATTCCTTAGGATAGGTGAACACACACAAAAAATGTACAAATAACAGCAAAATATAGACACTTACTTAAAGATTAGGACAGAAGGCCATCAGGATACAGACTGGGCCACTTCTCCCATATATCAGTTGACATCACAGCAAGACAGGCAGGTCATACAGCAAAACCTGCATCATCCCAAGACCTTGCATAAAGACACAGGCCTGATGACATGCAGACATGAAGATCATGAAGAACATTTGCATGAAGAACAATGGGTAAAAGGTGGTTCTGACATATATATATATATTCAGAATGAACAGTACAGGCCTTCATGGCTGAAAAGAGGCCTCGTTTGCTGTTAAATACAACTTCTACACAGCTGACTCAAATAGGCCCTCAAACATACTCACCCAGTAATGTTATAAACTGTAATGAAGTGTTAAGAGAATTACAAGGCCTGTTTGCACACAAAGCCTTCAATGTAGAGATAGATATATATATATATAGATTGTGACAGAAACCAGGGGATGGTAATAAATTCCATATATAGGGCTCCCAGGTTACTGAACAGTTTCTGTCCTGTTTAGGCAGAACAGGGCAGCCTCACAATACATGCACTCCATCCCACAGTTTGGCAAGTGCTGGAACTGAGGGATGAGGGATCCAGACCAGAGTTTGTTTGCTGCCTGATTTCTGTCACCTGTCCTGCTTATTAGAAATCAGGTACTTAAGACAGATTGCCTGTTTTCCTCTCCCCTCTCCCCCAAGAGCCTGGAGACAGGAAGGCTGCTGAAAGCAGAGAGGGGAAAAGCCTCTCCCCAAACAGGTTAAAACATTCTGTTCTTTTTGTCTAAAACTGCAAAGTTACTTATTTTGTTGTTGGAAGTGGAAAAGCCACTTCCACCCTGAGTTAGGGAAAATCTAAGTTAAGTTATCGCTCAGGTGAGCAGCTTTTTGTTTTGATGTGTTTCTGTTGTATGCACTGTGGCAGTCTCAGTGCCTGGGACTGAATAAACCAGGCATAGCCTGTTTAAAGGAACAGCACGTGACGCCTCGTCATTTAACCTACCCTAAAAGACCGTGTTCTAACAGTCCCGGACAGACGGCGGAGCCCCGGAGTAAGCTGTTTGTCACAAGATATATATATATATATATCTACAGTGCTCGACAAACCCGGTCGCCCACTCGCCAGGCGCGAACGGAAATTGGCCCGTGGCCAGCTACTTTTTCCCCCTGCTCTGCGCAAATTTTAAAAAAATTAAAAAAAAAAAATAACAAAAAAAATATCCTCCTGGCTGATTGGCCAATTGGTCGTGACGCGGAATGGAGCCCTTCTCTGCAGGGGTAATGGCTTCTCCTCGCACGCGCAGTCCGTCTCCGTCTCCTGCCCACGCTTCCCTCCTCATCCCCTCCAGTCTCCGCTCCTGTCGGGCAAGAGATGACAGCAGGGGATTTCTCCCCCCATCTCCCCCCCCTCCCTGTCCTGCTTGCCCTCCGGTTCCTCTCCTGTCCCTGTGGCTGCATGCGTGGGGCAGGAGATGACAGCGGGCGATGTCTCCCCCCCCCCTCCCTGTCCTGCTTGCCCTCCGGTTCCGCTCCTGTCCCTGTGGCTGCATGCGTGGGGCAGGAGATGACAGCGGGCGATGTCTCCCCCCCCCTCCCTGTCCTGCTTGCCCTCCGGTTCCTCTCCTGTCCCTGTGGCTGCATGCGTGGGGCAGGAGATGACAGCGGGCGATGTCTCCCCCCCCCTCCCGTCCCGGTTGCCCTACGATCCCCGCTTTCCCCCAGTGCCCGTGGCTGCTCCCGATGCCAGCAGGGGTGTTCCCCTCGGTCCCCGTGGCTGTCTCCGCTTCCCCACCCCCCCACAAATTAAAAAAATAAATAAATAACAAAAAAAAATATCTTCCTGGCTGATTGGCCGTGACGCGGTCGTGACGCGGAATGGAGCCCTTCTCTGCAGGGGTAAGTAATGGCTGCTCCTCGCGTGCGCGGTCCCTGTCTCCTGCTCGCGCTTCCCTTCTCATCCCCTCAGTCTCTGCTCCTGTCCCCGTGGCTGCTCGCGTGGGGCAGGAGATGACGGCAGGGGATTTCCCCCCCACCCACTCCCCCGTCCCGCTTGCCCTCCGGTTCCGCTCCTGTCCCCGTGGCTGCTCGCGTGGGGCAGGAGATGACAGCGGGGAATGTTCCCCCCCCAAACCTGCTTCCCCTTTGGTCTACGCTCCTGTCCCCGTGGCTGCTCGCGCGGGGCAGGGGATTTCCCCCCCCTGTCCCGCTTGCCCTCCGGTTCACAGAGTGTGTTTGTATGAGAGTGTGTGTGTGTGTATGTATGAGAGAGAGTGGTGTGTGTGTGTGTGTGTGTGTGTGTGTGTGTGTGTGTGTGTGTGTGTGTGTGTGTGTGTGTGTGTGTGTGTGTGTGTGTGTAAGAGAGAGAGAGAGAATGTGTAGGACACCAAAGGTACCCCCCACCCCACCCAGTCAGTCATCCCCCCACCCAGTCAGTCATCCCCCCACCCCACCCAGTCATCCCCCCACCCAGTCAGTCATCCCCCCATCCCACCCAGTCAGTCATCCCCCCATCCCACCCAGTCAGTCATCCCCCCACCCCACCCAGTCAGTCATACTCCCCCCCACCCAGTCAGTCATACTCCCCTCCACCCAGTCAGTCATAACCCCCCAGTCAGTCATACCCCCCCACCCAGTAAGTCATACCCCCCCCACCCAGTCAGTCATACCCCCTCAGTCAGTCATACCCCCCACCCAGTCAGTCATACCCCCACCCAGTCAGTCATACCCCCCCACCCAGTCAGTCATACCCCCCCACCCAGTCAATCATACCCCCCCCCACCAAGTCAAACATAATCCCCCACCCAGTTAGTCATAACCCCCCCCACCCAGTCAGTCATAACCCCCCCCACCCAGTCATACCCCCCCACCCAGTCATACCCCCCCACCCAGTCATACCCCCTCCACCCAGTCAGTCATACACCCCCACCCAGTCAGTCAGTCATACCCCCCCACCCAGTCAGTCACCCCCCCCACCCAGTCAGTCATCCCACCCCCCTGCCCAGTCACCCCACCCAGTCAGACAGTCAGTAATCCCACCCAGTCAGTCAGTAATCCCCACCCAATCACCCACCCAGTCACCCCACCCAATCACCCCCCCAGTCACCCCACCCAATCACCCACCCAGTCACCCCATCACCCCACCCAGTCACCCCATCACCCCACCCAGTCACCCCATCACCCCACCCAGTCTCCCCATCACCCCACCCAGTCACCCCATCCCCCCACAGTCACCCTCTCTCCGTCTCTCACCCTCTCTCTCTCCCTCTGTCTCTCCCTCTCTCCCTCTCTCTCTCCCTCTCACCCTCTCTCTCACCCTCTCTCGGTCTCTCTCTCACCCTCTCTCGGTCTCTCTCTCACCCTCTCTCCGTCCTCTCTCACCCTCTCTCCATCTCTCTCTCACCCTCTCTCCGTCTCTCTCTCACCCTCTCTCTGTCTCTCTCTCACCCTCTCTCTGTCTCTCTCTCACCCTCTCTCCGTCTCTCTCTCACCCTCTCTCCGTCTCTCTCTCACCCTCTCTCTCTCCCTCTGTCTCTCCCTCTCTCCCTCTCTCTCTCCCTCTCACCCTCTCTCCGTCTCTCTCTCACCCTCTCTCTCTCTCTCTGTCTCACCCTCTCTCTGTCTCACCCTCTCTCTGTCTCACCCTCTCTCTGTCTCACCCTCTCTCTGTCTCACCCTCTCTCTGTCTCAAAATCTGGATCTGGATATTTTATTTACCCTGTATATCTTAACTGCCCTATACTACACCGAAATAACCTATACTGCTTTCTTCCAGATCTGACTCAAGCTTCACACAGAAGACATTGGAATCCCCTGTAACCCAGAAGACAGGTAGGGAACACATCCCCTCCAATGTATAACATTGTGGGAATGAGGTACCTGGACATTGAGGGTCTGCGGATCAGGTAAGATCCCAGGTGGGATTGCTGCTTTAAACATTCTGAAGCGGGGGCATCCAGGCACTAGTTAAGGGGTGCAGGAAACTAGTCATTCACATCTGGCTTTTTTTTCTAGATTCGACATTTATACACACACATACACACACACAAAACAAGGACTAATTGTAGTATAATGTAATACAATAAATAAACTTATGTCAAAAACGAATGTTCTTACTAGAAATTTATTAAATTTATTTCATTTATGGGTTTTTTAAATGCGGGATTAGAGGCGGGGTTGGAGGCGGGACTAGAGGCGGGGTTGGGGCGGGACTAGGTGGCGAGTAGATTTTTTGGTTCGGCGAGTAGATTTTTGGGTGATTTGTCAAGCACTGTATATCTATATATATAGATATATAGATATATATATATATATAGGTATATATATATAGGTATATATATATCTATATATATCTACATATCTATATACATATATATATATCTACACACAATATATAGTTAATTATATATAGATAAATATATATGTTGATATATTCATATATCTAATTATATATATATATATATATATATATATATATATATATATATATATATATATTTATATATAAGTATATATCAAGAGAGACTAACAGAGAGAGTCAAAGAGAGAGAGAAACAGAGAGAGAAAGAGAGAAACATAGAGATGTGTGTGTATGGTTACATCTAGCTAAGTGTAAGCAGAAATCTGTTCATCATAGCACTGTAGATGATTTCACACACATTGTTATTCTAATTCAAAGAGTCTACTTGTTTTGCACATGTTGATTGCCTAAGCCGAAAGTAAAGTTTCGATTCCTGTGAAAAGAGTATCTTACCCAAAGAATTTC